>NC_133127.1:112758125-113058125 GCF_048418815.1 Hemitrygon akajei
ACAGCGTGCACATTTCATCAACAATATCCGAGCCATGTGAGTCAGTGTGCACCTTTCATCAACAATTTCCTGTCTCGTGCCTCATTGTGCACCGTTCATTAACAATATGGCAGGCACGTGAGTCAGCGTGCACCTTTCATCGACGATTTCCAGCCACGTGAGTCAGCGTGCACCTTTCCTCAACAATATCCCAGACACGTGAGTCAGCGTGCACCTTTCATCAACAATATCCAAGCCAGGTGAGTCAGCGTGCACCTTTCATCAACAATATCCCAGACACGTGAGTCAGCGTGCACCTTTCATAAACAATATCCAAGCCAGGTGAGACAGCGTGCACATTTCATCAACAATATCCGAGCCACGTGAGTCGGTGTGCACCTTTCATCAACAATTTCCTAGCCAGGTGAGACAGCGTGCACATTTCATCAACAATATCCGAGCCACGTGAGTCAGTGTCCACCTTTCATCAACAATTTCCTGTCTCGTGCCTCATTGTGCACCGTTCATCAACAAGATGGCAGGCACGTGAGTCAGCGTGCACCTTTCATCGACGATTTCCAGCCACGTGAGTCAGCGTGCACCTTTCATCAACAATATCCCAGACACGTGAGTCAGTGTGCACCTTTCATCAACAATTTCCTGTCTCGTTCCTCATTGTGCACCTTTCATTAACAATATGGCAGGCACGTGAGTCAGCGTGCACCTTTCATCGACGATTTCCAGCCACGTGAGTCAGCGTGCACCTTTCATCAACAATATCCCAGACACGTGAGTCAGCGTGCACCTTTCATCAACAATATCCAAGCCAGGTGAGACAGCGTGCACATTTCATCAACAATATCCGAGCCACGTGAGTCAGTGTGCACCTTTCATCAACAATTTCCTGTCTCGTGTCTCATTGTGCACCGTTCATCAACAATATGGCAGGCACGTGAGTCAGCGTGCACCTTTCATCGACGATTTCCAGCCACGTGAGTCAGCGTGCACCTTTCATCAACAATATCCCAGACACGTGAGTCAGCGTGCACCTTTCATCAACAATATCCAAGCCAGGTGAGACAGCGTGCACATTTCATCAACAATATCCGAGCCACGTGAGTCAGTGTGCACCTTTCATCAACAATTTCCTGTCTCGTGCCTCATTGTGCACCGTTCATCAACAATATGGCAGGCATGTGAGTCAGCGTGCACCTTTCATCGACGATTTCCAGCCACCTGAGTCAGCGTGCACCTTTCATCAACAATATCCCAGACACGTGAGTCAGTGTGCACCTTTCATCAACAATTTCCTGTCTCGTGCCTCATTGTCCACCTTTCATCAACAAATTCCTAGCCACGTGAGTCAGCATTCACCTTTCATCAACAATATGGCAGCCACGTGAGTCAGTG
Source organism: Hemitrygon akajei (assembly GCF_048418815.1). Lineage (NCBI taxonomy): Eukaryota > Metazoa > Chordata > Chondrichthyes > Myliobatiformes > Dasyatidae > Hemitrygon > Hemitrygon akajei. Next base: position 112,759,515 of record NC_133127.1, read on the forward strand.
TGCATCTTCCATTAACAATATCCGAGCCACGTGAGTCACCTTGAACTTTTCATCAACAAAATCCCAGCCATGTGAGTCAGCGTGCACCTTTCATCAACAATAACCCAGCCAGGTGACTCATCGTGCACCTTTCATCAACAATATCCCAGCCACGTGAGTCAGAGTGCAACAATTTCCAGCCACGTGACTCATTGTGCACCTTACGTCAACAATTCCCAGCCACATTACTCATTGTGCACGTTTCATCAATAATATCCCAGTCACATGTGTCACCGTGCAACTTTCATCAACAATTCCCAACCACATGTGTCAGTGTGTAGCTTTCATCAACAATAATCCAGCCATGTGACTCATTGTGCAGATTTCATCAACAGTTTCCAGCCACGTCAGTCAGTGTGCACCTTTCATCAACAATATCCAGTCAGTTGACTCATAGTACACGTGGCATCAACAATTCCCAGCCACGTGGGTCAGCGTGCAACTTTCATCAACAATTCCCAGCCACGTGAGTCAGCGTGTAGCTTTCATCAACAATATCCAGCCAGGTGACTCATAGTACACGTGGCATCAACAATTCCCAGCCACGTGGGTCAGCATGCAACTTTCATCAACAATTCCCAGCCACGTGAGTCAGCGTGTAGCTTTCATCAATAATAACCCAGCCATGTGACTCATTGTGCAGCTATCATTAACAGTTTCCAGCCACGTGTGTCAGTGTGCACCTTTCATCATCAAAATCCCAGCTACGTGAGTCAGCGTGCACCTTTCATCAACAATATCCCTGCCAGGTGAGTCAGCATACACCTTTCATCAAAATATCCCAGCCACTTGAGTCAGTGTGCACCTTTCATCAGCAATATCCCAGCCACCTGAGTGATTATGCACGTTTCATCAACAATTCGCAGCCAAGTGAGTCAGTGTGCACATTTCATCAACAATATCCCAGCCACGTGAATCAGTGTGAACTTTTCATCAACAATATCCCAGCCAGGTGAGTCAGCATGCACCTTTCATCAACAATATTGCAGGCACGTGAGTCAGCGTGCACCTTTAATCGACAATTTCCAGCCACGTAAGTCAGTGTGCATCTTCCATTAACAATATCCGAGCCACGTGAGTCACCGTGAACTTTTCATCAACAATATCCCAGCCAGGTGAGTCAGCATGCACCTTTCATCAACAATATGGCAGGCACCTGAGTCAGCCTGCACCTTTCATCGACGATTTCCAGCCACGTGAGACAGCGTGCACCTTTCATCAACAATATCCCAGCCACGTGGGTCAGAGTGCAACTTTCATCAACAATTCCCAGCCACGTGAATCAGCGTGTAGCTTTCATCAACAATAATCCAGCCATGTGACTCATTGTGCAGATTTCATCAACAGTTTCCAGCCACGTCAGTCAGTGTGCACCTTTCATCAACAATATCCAGTCAGTTGACTCATAGTACACGTGGCATCAACAATTCCCAGCCACGTGGGTCAGCGTGCAACTTTCATCAACAATTCCCAGCCACGTGAGTCAGCGTGTAGCTTTCATCAACAATTCCCAGCGACGTGAGTCAGCGTGTAGCTTTCATCAACAATAACCCAGCCATGTGACTCATTGTGCAGCTATCATTAACAGTTTCCAGCCACGTGTGTCAGTGTGCACCTTTCATCATCAAAATCCCAGCTACGTGAGTCAGCGTGCACCTTTCATCAACAATATCCCTGCCAGGTGAGTCAGCATACACCTTTCATCAAAATATCCCAGCCATTTGAGTCAGTGTGCACCTTTCATCAGCAATATCCCAGCCACGTGAGTGATTATGCACGTTTCATCAACAATTCGCAGCCACGTGAGTCAGTGTGCACATTTCATCAACAATATCCCAGCCACGTGAATCAGTGTGAACTTTTCATCAACAATATCCCAGCCAGGTGAGTCAGCATGCACCTTTCATCAACAATATTGCAGGCACGTGAGTCAGCGTGCACCTTTAATCGACAATTTCCAGCCACGTGAGTCAGTGTGCATCTTCCATTAACAATATCCGAGCCACGTGAGTCACCGTGAACTTTTCATCAACAAAATCCCAGCCACGTGAGTCAGAGTGCACCTTTCATCAATTATATCCCCGCCACATGACTCATCGTGCACGTTTCATCAAGAATATCCCAACCACGTGAGTCAGTGTGCACATTTAATCAACAATTTCCTGCCTCGTGTCTCATTGTGCACTTTTCATCAACAATATCCCAGCCACGTGAGTCACGCTGCACCATTCATTAACAATATCCCAGGCACGTGAGTCCCCGTGCACCTTTCATCAAGAATATCCCTGCCAGGTGAGTCAGCATGCACCTTTCATCAAAATATCCCAGCCACTTGAGTCAGTGTGCACCTTTCATCAGCAATATCCCAGCCACGTGAGTGATTGTGCACGTTTCATCAACAATTCCCAGCCACATGAGTCAGTGTGCACCTTTCATCAACAATATCCCAGCCACGTGAGTCAGTGTGCACATTTAATCAACAATTTCCTGCCTCGTGTCTCATTGTGCACTTTTCATCAACAATATCCCAGCCACGTGAGTCACGCTGCACCATTCATTAACAATATCCCAGGCACGTGAGTCCCCGTGCACCTTTCATTGATGGTTTCCAGCCACGAGAGTCAGCGTGCACCTTTCATCAACAATATCCCAGCCACGTGAGACAGCGTGCAACTTTCATCAACAATATCCAGCCACGTGAGTGATTGTGCACCTTTCATCAACAATTCCCAGCTGCATGAGTCAGTGTGCACCTTTCATCAACAATTTCAATCCACGTGACTCATTGTGCATATTCGATCAACAATTCCCAGCCACGTGAATAATTATGGACTTTTCATCAACAATATCGACAGCCACATGTGTCAGCGTGCCCCTTTCATCAACAGTATCCAAGCCACTTGAGTCAGCATGCACCTATCATCAACGATTTCCAGCCACGTGAGTCAGTGTGCACCTATCATCAACAATTTCCAGCCACGTGAGTCAGTGTGCACCTTTAATCAACAATTTCCTGCCTCGTTCCTCATTCTGCACCTTTCATCAACAATATCCCAGCCACGTGAGTCAGAGTGCACATTTCATCAACAATATCCCAGCCACGTGAGTCAGCGTGCACATTTCATCAACAATATCCGAGCCACGTGAGTCAGTGTGCACCTTTCATCAACAATATCCAAGCCAGGTGAGACAGCGTGCACATTTCATCAACAATATCCGAACCACGTGAGTCAGTGTGCACCTTTCATCAACAATTTCCTGTCTCGTGCCTCATTGTGCACCGTTCATCAACAATATGGCAGGCACGTGAGTCAGTGTGCACCTTTCATCGACGATTTCCAGCCACGTGAGTCAGCGTGCACCTTTCATCAACAATATCCCAGACACGTGAGTCAGTGTGCACCTTTCATCAACAATATCCAAGCCAGGTGAGACAGCGTGCACATTTCATCAACAATATCCGAGCCACGTGAGTCAGTGTGCACCTTTCATCAACAATTTCCTGTCTCGTTCCTCATTGTGCACCTTTCATCAACAATATGGCAGGCACGTGAGTCAGCGTGCACCTTTCATCGACGATTTCCAGCCACGTGAGTCAGCGTGCACCTTTCATCAACAATATCCCAGACACGTGAGTCAGCGTGCACCTTTCATCAACAATATCCAAGCCAGGTGAGACAGCGTGCACATTTCATCAACAATATCCGAGCCACGTGAGTCAGTGTGCACCTTTCATCAACAATTTCCTTTCTCGTGCCTCATTGTGCACCGTTCATCAACAATATGGCAGGCACGTGAGTCAGCGTGCACCTTTCATCGACGATTTCCAGCCACGTGAGTCAGCGTGCACCTTTCATCAACAATATCCCAGACACGTGAGTCAGCGTGCACCTTTCATCAACAATATCCAAGCCAGGTGGGACAGCGTGCACATTTCATCAACAATATCCGAGCCACGTGAGTCAGTGTGCACCTTTCATCAACAATTTCCTGTCTCGTGCCTCATTGTGCACCGTTCATCAACAATATGGCAGGCACGTGAGTCAGCGTGCACCTTTCATTGACGATTTCCAGCCACGTGAGTCAGCGTGCACCTTTCATCAACAATATCCCAGACACGTGAGTCAGCGTGCACCTTTCATCAACAATATCCAAGCCAGGTGAGACAGCGTGCACATTTCATCAACAATATCCGAGCCACGTGAGTCAGTGTGCACCTTTCATCAACAATTTCCTGTCTCGTGCCTCATTGTGCACCGTTCATCAACAATATGGCAGGCATGTGAGTCAGCGTGCACCTTTCATCGACGATTTCCAGCCACGTGAGTCAGCGTGCACCTTTCATCAACAATATCCCAGACACGTGAGTCAGTGTGCACCTTTCATCAACAATTTCCTGTCTCGTGCCTCATTGTCCACCTTTCATCAACAAATTCCTAGCCACGTGAGTCAGCATGCACCTTTCATCAACAATATGGCAGCCACGTGAGTCAGTGTGCATCTTCCATTAACAATATCCGAGCCACGTGAGTCACCGTGAACTTTTCATCAACAAAATCCCAGCCATGTGAGTCAGCGTGCACCTTTCATCAACAATAACCCAGCCACGTGACTCATCGTGCACCTTTCATCAACAATATCCCAGCCACGTGAGTCAGAGTGCAGCTTTCATCAACAATTTCCAGCCACGTGACTCATTGTGCACCTTACGTCAACAATTCCCAGCCACATTACTCATTGTGCACGTTTCATCAATAATATCCCAGTCACATGTGTCACCGTGCAACTTTCATCAACAATTCCCAACCACATGTGTCAGCGAGCACCGTTCATCAACAATATGGCAGGCACCTGAGTCAGCCTGCACCTTTCATCGACGATTTCCAGCCACGTGAGACAGCGTGCACCTTTCATCAACAATATCCCAGCCACGTGGGTCAGAGTGCAACTTTCATCAACAATTCCCAGCCACGTGAATCAGCGTGTAGCTTTCATCAACAATAATCCTGCCATGTGACTCATTGTGCAGATTTCATCAACAGTTTCCAGCCACGTCAGTCAGTGTGCACCTTTCATCAACAATATCCAGTCAGTTGACTCATAGTACACGTGGCATCAACAATTCCCAGCCACGTGGGTCAGCGTGCAACTTTCATCAACAATTCCCAGCCACGTGAGTCAGCGTGTAGCTTTCATCAACAATATCCAGCCAGGTGACTCATAGTACACGTGGCATCAACAATTCCCAGCCACGTGGGTCAGCATGCAACTTTCATCAACAATTCCCAGCCACGTGAGTCAGCGTGTAGCTTTCATCAAAAATAACCCAGCCATGTGACTGATTGTGCAGCTTTCATCAACAGTTTCCAGCCACGTGTGTCAGTGTGCACCTTTCATCATCAAAATCCCAGCTACGTGAGTCAGCGTGCACCTTTCATCAACAATATCCCTGCCAGGTGAGTCAGCATGCACCTTTCATCAAAATATCCCAGCCACTTGAGTCAGTGTGCACCTTTCATCAGCAATATCCCAGCCACGTGAATCAGTGTGAACTTTTCATCAACAATATCCCAGCCAGGTGAGTCAGCATGCACCATTCATCAACAATATTGCAGGCACGTGAGTCAGCGTGCACCTTTAATCGACAATTTCCAGCCACGTGAGTCAGTGTGCATCTTCCTTTAACAATATCCGAGCCACGTGAGTCACCGTGAACTTTTCATCAACAAAATCCCAGCCACGTGAGTCAGAGTGCACCTTTCATCAATTATATCCCCGCCAAATGACTCATCGTGCACCTTTCATCAAGAATATCCCAACCACGTGAGTCAGTGTGCACATTTAATCAACAATTTCCTGCCTCGTGTCTCATTGTGCACTTTTCATCAACAATATCCCAGCCACGTGAGTCACGCTGCACCATTCATTAACAATATCCCAGGCACGTGAGTCCCCGTGCACCTTTCATTGAAGATTTCCAGCCATGAGAGTCAGCATGCACCTTTCATCAAGAATATCCCTGCCAGGTGAGTCAGTGTGCACCTTTCATCAACAATATCCCAGACACGTGAGTCAGCGTGCACCTTTCATCAACAATATCCAAGCCAGGTGAGACAGCGTGCACATTTCATCAACAATATCCGAGCCATGTGAGTCAGTGTGCACCTTTCATCAACAATTTCCTGTCTCGTGCCTCATTGTGCACCGTTCATTAACAATATGGCAGGCACGTGAGTCAGCGTGCACCTTTCATCGACGATTTCCAGCCACGTGAGTCAGCGTGCACCTTTCATCAACAATATCCCAGACACGTGAGTCAGTGTGCACCTTTCATCAACAATATCCAAGCCAGGTGAGACAGCGTGCACATTTCATCAACAATATCCGAGCCACGTGAGTCAGTGTGCACCTTTCATCAACAATATCCAAGCCAGGTGAGACAGCCTGCACATTTCATCAACAATATCCGAGCCACGTGAGTCAGTGTGCACCTTTCATCAACAATTTCCTGTCTCGTGCCTCATTGTGCACCGTTCATCAACAATATGGCAGGCACGTGAGTCAGCGTGCACCTTTCATCGACGATTTCCAGCCACGTGAGTCAGCGTGCACCTTTCATCAACAATATCCCAGACACGTGAGTCAGTGTGCACCTTTCATCAACAATTTCCTGTCTCGTTCCTCATTGTGCACCTTTCATTAACAATATGGCAGGCACGTGAGTCAGCGTGCACCTTTCATCGACGATTTCCAGCCACGTGAGTCAGCGTGCACCTTTTATCAACAATATCCCAGACACGTGAGTCAGCGTGCACCTTTCATCAACAATATCCAAGCCAGGTGAGACAGCGTGCACATTTCATCAACAATATCCGAGCCACGTGAGTCAGTGTGCACCTTTCATCAACAATTTCCTGTCTCGTGCCTCATTGTGCACCGTTCATCAACAATATGGCAGGCACGTGAGTCAGCGTGCACCTTTCATCGACGATTTCCAGCCACGTGAGTCAGCGTGCACCTTTCATCAACAATATCCCAGACACGTGAGTCAGCGTGCACCTTTCATCAACAATATCCAAGCCAGGTGAGACAGCGTGCACATTTCATCAACAATATCCGAGCCACGTGAGTCAGTGTGCACCTTTCATCAACAATTTCCTGTCTCGTGTCTCATTGTTCACCGTTCATCAACAATATGGCAGGCACGTGAGTCAGCGTGCACCTTTCATCGACGATTTCCAGCCACGTGAGTCAGCGTGCACCTTTCATCAACAATATCCCAGACACGTGAGTCAGCGTGCACCTTTCATCAACAATATCCAAGCCAGGTGAGACAGCGTGCACATTTCATCAACAATATCCGAGCCACGTGAGTCAGTGTGCACCTTTCATCAACAATTTCCTGTCTCGTGCCTCATTGTGCACCGTTCATCAACAATATGGCAGGCATGTGAGTCAGCGTGCACCTTTCATCGACGATTTCCAGCCACCTGAGTCAGCGTGCACCTTTCATCAACAATATCCCAGACACGTGAGTCAGTGTGCACCTTTCATCAACAATTTCCTGTCTCGTGCCTCATTGTCCACCTTTCATCAACAAATTCCTAGCCACGTGAGTCAGCATTCACCTTTCATCAACAATATGGCAGCCACGTGAGTCAGTGTGCATCTTCCATTAACAATATCCGAGCCACGTGAGTCACCGTGAACTTTTCATCAACAAAATCCCAGCCATGTGAGTCAGCGTGCACCTTTCATCAACAATAACCCAGCCAGGTGACTCATCGTGCACCTTTCATCAACAATATCCCAGCCACGTGAGTCAGAGTGCAACAATTTCCAGCCACGTGACTCATTGTGCACCTTACGTCAACAATTCCCAGCCACATTACTCATTGTGCACGTTTCATCAATAATATCCCAGTCACATGTGTCACCGTGCAACTTTCATCAACAATTCCCAACCACATGTGTCAGCGTGTAGCTTTCATCAACAATAATCCAGCCATGTGACTCATTGTGCAGATTTCATCAACAGTTTCCAGCCACGTCAGTCAGTGTGCACCTTTCATCAACAATATCCAGTCAGTTGACTCATAGTACACGTGGCATCAACAATTCCCAGCCACGTGGGTCAGCGTGCAACTTTCATCAACAATTCCCAGCCACGTGAGTCAGCGTGTAGCTTTCATCAACAATATCCAGCCAGGTGACTCATAGTACACGTGGCATCAACAATTCCCAGCCACGTGGGTCAGCATGCAACTTTCATCAACAATTCCCAGCCACGTGAGTCAGCGTGTAGCTTTCATCAACAATAACCCAGCCATGTGACTCATTGTGCAGCTATCATTAACAGTTTCCAGCCACGTGTGTCAGTGTGCACCTTTCATCATCAAAATCCCAGCTACGTGAGTCAGCGTGCACCTTTCATCAACAATATCCCTGCCAGGTGAGTCAGCATACACCTTTCATCAAAATATCCCAGCCACTTGAGTCAGTGTGCACCTTTCATCAGCAATATCCCAGCCACGTGAGTGATTATGCACGTTTCATCAACAATTCGCAGCCACATGAGTCAGTGTGCACATTTCATCAACAATATCCCAGCCACGTGAATCAGTGTGAACTTTTCATCAACAATATCCCAGCCAGGTGAGTCAGCATGCACCTTTCATCAACAATATTGCAGGCACGTGAGTCAGCGTGCACCTTTAATCGACAATTTCCAGCCACGTGAGTCAGTGTGCATCTTCCATTAACAATATCCGAGCCACGTGAGTCACCGTGAACTTTTCATCAACAATATCCCAGCCAGGTGAGTCAGCATGCACCTTTCATCAACAATATGGCAGGCACCTGAGTCAGCCTGCACCTTTCATCGACGATTTCCAGCCACGTGAGACAGCGTGCACCTTTCATCAACAATATCCCAGCCACGTGGGTCAGAGTGCAACTTTCATCAACAATTCCCAGCCACGTGAATCAGCGTGTAGCTTTCATCAACAATAATCCAGCCATGTGACTCATTGTGCAGATTTCATCAACAGTTTCCAGCCACGTCAGTCAGTGTGCACCTTTCATCAACAATATCCAGTCAGTTGACTCATAGTACACGTGGCATCAACAATTCCCAGCCACGTGGGTCAGCGTGCAACTTTCATCAACAATTCCCAGCCACGTGAGTCAGCGTGTAGCTTTCATCAACAATATCCAGCCAGGTGACTCATAGTACACGTGGCATCAACAATTCCCAGCCACGTGGGTCAGCATGCAACTTTCATCAACAATTCCCAGCCACGTGAGTCAGCGTGTAGCTTTCATCAACAATAACCCAGCCATGTGACTCATTGTGCAGCTATCATTAACAGTTTCCAGCCACGTGTGTCAGTGTGCACCTTTCATCATCAAAATCCCAGCTACGTGAGTCAGCGTGCACCTTTCATCAACAATATCCCTGCCAGGTGAGTCAGCATACACCTTTCATCAAAATATCCCAGCCACTTGAGTCAGTGTGCACCTTTCATCAGCAATATCCCAGCCACGTGAGTGATTATGCACGTTTCATCAACAATTCGCAGCCACATGAGTCAGTGTGCACATTTCATCAACAATATCCCAGCCACGTGAATCAGTGTGAACTTTTCATCAACAATATCCCAGCCAGGTGAGTCAGCATGCACCTTTCATCAACAATATTGCAGGCACGTGAGTCAGCGTGCACCTTTAATCGACAATTTCCAGCCACGTAAGTCAGTGTGCATCTTCCATTAACAATATCCGAGCCACGTGAGTCACCGTGAACTTTTCATCAACAATATCCCAGCCAGGTGAGTCAGCATGCACCTTTCATCAACAATATGGCAGGCACCTGAGTCAGCCTGCACCTTTCATCGACGATTTCCAGCCACGTGAGACAGCGTGCACCTTTCATCAACAATATCCCAGCCACGTGGGTCAGAGTGCAACTTTCATCAACAATTCCCAGCCACGTGAATCAGCGTGTAGCTTTCATCAACAATAATCCAGCCATGTGACTCATTGTGCAGATTTCATCAACAGTTTCCAGCCACGTCAGTCAGTGTGCACCTTTCATCAACAATATCCAGTCAGTTGACTCATAGTACACGTGGCATCAACAATTCCCAGCCACGTGGGTCAGCGTGCAACTTTCATCAACAATTCCCAGCCACGTGAGTCAGCGTGTAGCTTTCATCAACAATATCCAGCCAGGTGACTCATAGTACACGTGGCATCAACAATTCCCAGCCACGTGGGTCAGCATGCAACTTTCATCAACAATTCCCAGCCACGTGAGTCAGCGTGTAGCTTTCATCAACAATAACCCAGCCATGTGACTCATTGTGCAGCTATCATTAACAGTTTCCAGCCACGTGTGTCAGTGTGCACCTTTCATCATCAAAATCCCAGCTACGTGAGTCAGCGTGCACCTTTCATCAACAATATCCCTGCCAGGTGAGTCAGCATACACCTTTCATCAAAATATCCCAGCCACTTGAGTCAGTGTGCACCTTTCATCAGCAATATCCCAGCCACGTGAGTGATTATGCACGTTTCATCAACAATTCGCAGCCACGTGAGTCAGTGTGCACATTTCATCAACAATATCCCAGCCACGTGAATCAGTGTGAACTTTTCATCAACAATATCCCAGCCAGGTGAGTCAGCATGCACCTTTCATCAACAATATTGCAGGCACGTGAGTCAGCGTGCACCTTTAATCGACAATTTCCAGCCACGTGAGTCAGTGTGCATCTTCCATTAACAATATCCGAGCCACGTGAGTCACCGTGAACTTTTCATCAACAAAATCCCAGCCACGTGAGTCAGAGTGCACCTTTCATCAATTATATCCCCGCCACATGACTCATCGTGCACCTTTCATCAAGAATATCCCAACCACGTGAGTCAGTGTGCACATTTAATCAACAATTTCCTGCCTCGTGTCTCATTGTGCACTTTTCATCAACAATATCCCAGCCACGTGAGTCACGCTGCACCATTCATTAACAATATCCCAGGCACGTGAGTCCCCGTGCACCTTTCATCAAGAATATCCCTGCCAGGTGAGTCAGCATGCACCTTTCATCAAAATATCCCAGCCACTTGAGTCAGTGTGCACCTTTCATCAGCAATATCCCAGCCACGTGAGTGATTGTGCACGTTTCATCAACAATTCCCAGCCACATGAGTCAGTGTGCACCTTTCATCAACAATATCCCAGCCACGTGAGTCAGTGTGCACATTTAATCAACAATTTCCTGCCTCGTGTCTCATTGTGCACTTTTCATCAACAATATCCCAGCCACGTGAGTCACGCTGCACCATTCATTAACAATATCCCAGGCACGTGAGTCCCCGTGCACCTTTCATTGGTGATTTCCAGCCACGAGAGTCAGCGTGCACCTTTCATCAACAATATCCCAGCCACGTGAGACAGCGTGCAACTTTCATCAACAATATCCAGCCACGTGAGTGATTGTGCACCTTTCATCAACAATTCCCAGCCGCGTGAGTCAGTGTGCACCTTTCATCAACAATTTCAATCCACGTGACTCATTGTGCATATTCGATCAACAATTCCCAGCCACGTGAATAATTATGGACTTTTCATCAACAATATCGACAGCCACATGTGTCAGCGTGCCCCTTTCATCAACAGTATCCAAGCCACTTGAGTCAGCATGCACCTATCATCAACGATTTCCAGCCACGTGAGTCAGTGTGCACCTATCATCAACAATTTCCAGCCACGTGAGTCAGTGTGCGCCTTTAATCAACAATTTCCTGCCTCGTTCCTCATTCTGCACCTTTCATCAACAATATCCCAGCCACGTGAGTCAGAGTGCACATTTCATCAACAATATCCCAGCCACGTGAGTCAGCGTGCACATTTCATCAACAATATCCGAGCCATGTGAGTGATTGTGCACATTTCATCAACAATATCCGAGCCACGTGAGTCAGTGTGCACCTTTCATCAACAATTTCCTGTCTCGTGCCTCATTGTGCACCGTTCATCAACAATATGGCAGGCACGTGAGTCAGCGTGCACCTTTCATCGACGATTTCCAGCCACGTGAGTCAGCGTGCACCTTTCCTCAACAATATCCCAGACACGTGAGTCAGCGTGCACCTTTCATCAACAATATCCAAGCCAGGTGAGTCAGCGTGCACCTTTCATCAACAATATCCCAGACACGTGAGTCAGCGTGCACCTTTCATAAACAGTATCCAAGCCAGGTGAGACAGCGTGCACATTTCATCAACAATATCCGAGCCACGTGAGTCAGTGTGCACCTTTCATCAACAATTTCCTGTCTCGTGCCTCATTGTGCACCGTTCATCAACAATATGGCAGGCACGTGAGTCAGCGTGCACCTTTCATCGACGATTTCCAGCCACGTGAGTCAGCGTGCACCTTTCATCAACAATATCCCAGACACGTGAGTCAGTGTGCACCTTTCATCAACTGTATCCAAGCCAGGTGAGACAGCGTGCACATTTCATCAACAATATCCGAGCCACGTGAGTCAGTGTGCACCTTTCATCAACAATTTCCTGTCTCGTTCCTCATTGTGCACCTTTCATCAACAATATGGCAGGCACGTGAGTCAGCGTGCACCTTTCATCGACGATTTCCAGCCACATGAGTCAGCGTGCACCTTTCATCAACAATATCCCAGACACGTGAGTCAGCGTGCACCTTTCATCAACAATATCCAAGCCAGGTGAGACAGCGTGCACATTTCATCAACAATATCCGAGCCACGTGAGTCAGTATGCACCTTTCATCAACAATTTCCTGTCTCGTGCCTCATTGTGCACCGTTCATCAACAATATGGCAGGCACGTGAGTCAGCGTGCACCTTTCATCGACGATTTCCAGCCACGTGAGTCAGCGTGCACCTTTCATCAACAATATCCCAGACACATGAGTCAGCGTGCACCTTTCATCAACAATATCCAAGCCAGGTGAGACAGCGTGCACATTTCATCAACAATATCCGAGCCACGTGAGTCAGTGCGCACCTTTCATCAACAATTTCCTGTCTCGTGCCTCATTGTGCACCGTTCATCAACAATATGGCAGGCACGTGAGTCAGCGTGCACCTTTCATCGACGATTTCCAGCCACGTGAGTCAGCGTGCACCTTTCATCAACAATATCCCAGACACGTGAGTCAGCGTGCACCTTTCATCAACAATATCCAAGCCAGGTGAGACAGCGTGCACATTTCATCAACAATATCCGAGCCACGTGAGTCAGTGTGCACCTTTCATCAACAATTTCCTGTCTCGTGCCTCATTGTGCACCGTTCATCAACAATATGGCAGGCATGTGAGTCAGCCTGCACCTTTCATCGACGATTTCCAGCCTCGTGAGTCAGCGTGCACCTTTCATCAACAATATCCCAGACACGAGAGTCAGTGTGCACCTTTCATCAACAATTTCCTGTCTCGTGCCTCATTGTCCACCTTTCATCAACAAATTCCTAGCCACGTGAGTCAGCATGCACCTTTCATCAACAATATGGCAGCCACGTGAGTCAGTGTGCATCCTCCATTAACAATATCCGAGCCACGTGAGTCACCGTGAACTTTTCATCAACAAAATCCCAGCCATGTGAGTCAGCGTGCACCTTTCATCAACAATAACCCAGCCACGTGACTCATCGTGCACCTTTCATCAACAATATCCCAGCCACGTGAGTCAGAGTGCAGCTTTCATCAACAATTTCCAGCCACGTGACTCATTGTGCACCTTACGTCAACAATTCCCAGCCACATTACTCATTGTGCACGTTTCATCAATAATATCCCAGTCACATGTGTCACCGTGCAACTTTCATCAACAATTCCCAACCACATGTGTCAGCGAGCACCGTTCATCAACAATATGGCAGGCACCTGAGTCAGCCTGCACCTTTCATCGACGATTTCCAGCCACGTGAGACAGCGTGCACCTTTCATCAACAATATCCCAGCCACGTGGGTCAGAGTGCAAATTTCATCAACAATTCCCAGCCACGTGAATCAGCGTGTAGCTTTCATCAACAATAATCCAGCCATGTGACTCATTGTGCAGATTTCATCAACAGTTTCCAGCCACGTCATTCAGTGTGCACCTTTCATCAACAATATCCAGTAAGTTGACTCATAGTACACGTGGCATCAACAATTCCCAGCCACGTGGGTCAGCGTGCAACTTTCATCAAAAATTCCCAGCCACGTGAGTCAGCGTGTAGCTTTCATCAACAATATCCAGCCAGGTGACTCATAGTACACGTGGCATCAACAATTCCCAGCCACGTGGGTCAGCATGCAACTTTCATCAACAATTCCCAGCCACGTGAGTCAGCGTGTAGCTTTCATCAACAATAACCCAGCCATGTGACTCATTGTGCAGCTATCATTAACAGTTTCCAGCCACGTGTGTCAGTGTGCACCTTTCATCATCAAAATCCCAGCTACGTGAGTCAGCGTGCACCTTTCATCAACAATATCCCTGCCAGGTGAGTCAGCATACACCTTTCATCAAAATATCCCAGCCACTTGAGTCAGTGTGCACCTTTCATCAGCAATATCCCAGCCACGTGAGTGATTATGCACGTTTCATCAACAATTCGCAGCCACGTGAGTCAGTGTGCACATTTCATCAACAATATCCCAGCCACGTGAATCAGTGTGAACTTTTCATCAACAATATCCCAGCCAGGTGAGTCAGCATGCACCTTTCATCAACAATATTGCAGGCACGTGAGTCAGCGTGCACCTTTAATCGACAATTTCCAGCCACGTGAGTCAGTGTGCATCTTCCATTAACAATATCCGAGCCACGTGAGTCACCGTGAACTTTTCATCAACAATATCCCAGCCAGGTGAGTCAGCATGCACCTTTCATCAACAATATGGCAGGCACCTGAGTCAGCCTGCACCTTTCATCGACGATTTCCAGCCACGTGAGACAGCGTGCACCTTTCATCAACAATATCCCAGCCACGTGGGTCAGAGTGCAACTTTCATCAACAATTCCCAGCCACGTGAATCAGCGTGTAGCTTTCATCAACAATAATCCAGCCATGTGACTCATTGTGCAGATTTCATCAACAGTTTCCAGCCACGTCAGTCAGTGTGCACCTTTCATCAACAATATCCAGTCAGTTGACTCATAGTACACGTGGCATCAACAATTCCCAGCCACGTGGGTCAGCGTGCAACTTTCATCAACAATTCCCAGCCACGTGAGTCAGCGTGTAGCTTTCATCAACAATATCCAGCCAGGTGACTCATAGTACACGTGGCATCAACAATTCCCAGCCACGTGGGTCTGCATGCAACTTTCATCAACAATTTCCTGTCTCGTGCCTCATTGTGCACCGTTCATCAACAATATGGCAGGCACGTGAGTCAGCGTGCACCTTTCATCGACGATTTCCAGCCACGTGAGTCAGCGTGCACCTTTCATCAACAATATCCCAGACACGTGAGTCAGCGTGCACCTTTCATCAACGATATCCAAGCCAGGTGGGACAGCGTGCACATTTCATCAACAATATCCGAGCCACGTGAGTCAGTGTGCACCTTTCATCAACAATTTCCTGTCTCGTGCCTCATTGTGCACCGTTCATCAACAATATGGCAGGCACGTGAGTCAGCGTGCACCTTTCATTGACGATTTCCAGCCACGTGATTCAGCGTGCACCTTTCATCAACAATATCCCAGACACGTGAGTCAGCGTGCACCTTTCATCAACAATATCCAAGCCAGGTGAGACAGCGTGCACATTTCATCAACAATATCCGAGCCACGTGAGTCAGTGTGCACCTTTCATCAACAATTTCCTGTCTCGTGCCTCATTGTGCACCGTTCATCAACAATATGGCAGGCATGTGAGTCAGCGTGCACCTTTCATCGACGATTTCCAGCCACGTGAGTCAGCGTGCACCTTTCATCAACAATATCCCAGACACGTGAGTCAGTGTGCACCTTTCATCAACAATTTCCTGTCTCGTGCCTCATTGTCCACCTTTCATCAACAAATTCCTAGCCACGTGAGTCAGCATGCACCTTTCATCAACAATATGGCAGCCACGTGAGTCAGTGTGCATCTTCCATTAACAATATCCGAGCCACGTGAGTCACCGTGAACTTTTCATCAACAAAATCCCAGCCATGTGAGTCAGCGTGCACCTTTCATCAACAATAACCCAGCCACGTGACTCATCGTGCACCTTTCATCAACAATATCCCAGCCACGTGAGTCAGAGTGCAGCTTTCATCAACAATTTCCAGCCACGTGACTCATTGTGCACCTTACGTCAACAATTCCCAGCCACATTACTCATTGTGCACGTTTCATCAATAATATCCCAGTCACATGTGTCACCGTGCAACTTTCATCAACAATTCCCAACCACATGTGTCAGCGAGCACCGTTCATCAACAATATGGCAGGCAGCTGAGTCAGCCTGCACCTATCATCGACGATTTCCAGCCACGTGAGACAGCGTGCACCTTTCATCAACAATATCCCAGCCACGTGAATCAGCGTGTAGCTTTCATCAACAATAATCCTGCCATGTGACTCATTGTGCAGATTTCATCAACAGTTTCCAGCCACGTCAGTCAGTGTGCACCTTTCATCAACAATATCCAGTCAGTTGACTCATAGTACACGTGGCATCAACAATTCCCAGCCACGTGGGTCAGAGTGCAACTTTCATCAACAATTCCCAGCCACGTGAATCAGCGTGTAGCTTTCATCAACAATAATCCTGCCATGTGACTCATTGTGCAGATTTCATCAACAGTTTCCAGCCACGTCAGTCAGTGTGCACCTTTCATCAACAATATCCAGTCAGTTGACTCATAGTACACGTGGCATCAACAATTCCCAGCCACGTGGGTCAGCGTGCAACTTTCATCAACAATTCCCAGCCACGTGAGTCAGCGTGTAGCTTTCATCAACAATATCCAGCCAGGTGACTCATAGTACACGTGGCATCAACAATTCCCAGCCACGTGGGTCAGCATGCAACTTTCATCAACAATTCCCAGCCACGTGAGTCAGCGTGTAGCTTTCATCAACAATAACCCAGCCATGTGACTCATTGTGCAGCTTTCATCAACAGTTTCCAGCCACGTGTGTCAGTGTGCACCTTTCATCATCAAAATCCCAGCTACGTGAGTCAGCGTGCACCTTTCATCAACAATATCCCTGCCAGGTGAGTCAGCATGCACCTTTCATCAAAATATCCCAGCCACTTGAGTCAGTGTGCACCTTTCATCAGCAATATCCCAGCCACGTGAGTGATTATGCACGTTTCATCAACAATTCGCAGCCACGTGAGTCAGTGTGCACATTTCATCAACAATATCCCAGCCACGTGAATCAGTGTGAACTTTTCATCAACAATATCCCAGCCAGGTGAGTCAGCATGCACCTTTCATCAACAATATTGCAGGCACGTGAGTCAGCGTGCAACTTTAATCGACAATTTCCAGCCACGTGAGTCAGTGTGCATCTTCCATTAACAATATCCGAGCCACGTGAGTCACCGTGAACTTTTCATCAACAAAATCCCAGCCACGTGAGTCAGAGTGCACCTTTCATCAATTATATCCCCGCCAAATGACTCATCGTGCACCTTTCATCAAGAATATCCCAACCACGTGAGTCAGTGTGCACATTTAATCAACAATTTCCTGCCTCGTGTCTCATTGTGCACTTTTCATCAACAATATCCCAGCCACGTGAGTCACGCTGCACCATTCATTAACAATATCCCAGGCACGTGAGTCCCCGTGCACCTTTCATTGATGATTTCCAGCCACGAGAGTCAGCGTGCACCTTTCATCAAGAATATCCCTGCCAGGTGAGTCAGTGTGCACCTTTCATCAACAATATCCCAGACACGTGAGTCAGCGTGCACCTTTCATCAACAATATCAAAGCCAGGTGAGACAGCGTGCACATTTCATCAACAATATCCGAGCCATGTGAGTCAGTGTGCACCTTTCATCAACAATTTCCTGTCTCGTGCCTCATTGTGCACCGTTCATTAACAATATGGCAGGCACGTGAGTCAGCGTGCACCTTTCATCGACGATTTCCAGCCACGTGAGTCAGCGTGCACCTTTCCTCAACAATATCCCAGACACGTGAGTCAGCGTGCACCTTTCATCAACAATATCCAAGCCAGGTGAGTCAGCGTGCACCTTTCATCAACAATATCCCAGACACGTGAGTCAGCGTGCACCTTTCATAAACAATATCCAAGCCAGGTGAGACAGCGTGCACATTTCATCAACAATATCCGAGCCACGTGAGTCGGTGTGCACCTTTCATCAACAATATCCTAGCCAGGTGAGACAGCGTGCACATTTCATCAACAATATCCGAGCCACGTGAGTCAGTGTGCACCTTTCATCAACAATTTCCTGTCTCGTGCCTCATTGTGCACCGTTCATCAACAATATGGCAGGCACGTGAGTCAGCCTGCACCTTTCATCGACGATTTCCAGCCACGTGAGTCAGCGTGCACCTTTCATCAACAATATCCCAGACACGTGAGTCAGCGTGCACCTTTCATCAACAATATCCAAGCCAGGTGAGACAGCGTGCACATTTCATCAACAATATCCGAGCCACGTGAGTCAGTGTGCACCTTTCATCAACAATTTCCTGTCTCGTGTCTCATTGTGCACCGTTCATCAACAATATGGCAGGCACGTGAGTCAGCGTGCACCTTTCATCGACGATTTCCAGCCACGTGAGTCAGCGTGCACCTTTCATCGACGATTTCCAGCCACGTGAGACAGCGTGCACCTTTCATCCACAATATCCCAGCCACGTGGGTCAGAGTGCAACTTTCATCAACAATTCCCAGCCACGTGAATCAGCGTGTAGCTTTCATCAACAATAATCCAGCCATGTGACTCATTGTGCAGATTTCATCAACAGTTTCCAGCCACGTCAGTCAGTGTGCACCTTTCATCAACAATATCCAGTCAGTTGACTCATAGTACACGTGGCATCAACAATTCCCAGCCACGTGGGTCAGCGTGCAACTTTCATCAACAATTCCCAGCCACGTGAGTCAGCGTGTAGCTTTCATCAACAATATCCAGCCAGGTGACTCATAGTACACGTGGCATCAACAGTTCCCAGCCACGTGGGTCAGCATGCAACTTTCATCAACAATTTCCTGTCTCGTGCCTCATTGTGCACCGTTCATCAACAATATGGCAGGCACGTGAGTCAGCGTGCACCTTTCATCGACGATTTCCAGCCACGTGAGTCAGCGTGCACCTTTCATCAACAATATCCCAGACACGTGAGTCAGCGTGCACCTTTCATCAACGATATCCAAGCCAGGTGGGACAGCGTGCACATTTCATCAACAATATCCGAGCCACGTGAGTCAGTGTGCACCTTTCATCAACAATTTCCTGTCTCGTGCCTCATTGTGCACCGTTCATCAACAATATGGCAGGCACGTGAGTCAGCGTGCACCTTTCATTGACGATTTCCAGCCACGTGATTCAGCGTGCACCTTTCATCAACAATATCCCAGACACGTGAGTCAGCGTGCACCTTTCATCAACAATATCCAAGCCAGGTGAGACAGCGTGCACATTTCATCAACAATATCCGAGCCACGTGAGTCAGTGTGCACCTTTCATCAACAATTTCCTGTCTCGTGCCTCATTGTGCACCGTTCATCAACAATATGGCAGGCATGTGAGTCAGCGTGCACCTTTCATCGACGATTTCCAGCCACGTGAGTCAGCGTGCACCTTTCATCAACAATTTCCTGTCTCGTGCCTCATTGTCCACCTTTCATCAACAAATTCCTAGCCACGTGAGTCAGCATGCACCTTTCATCAACAATATGGCAGCCACGTGAGTCAGTGTGCATCTTCCATTAACAATATCCGAGCCACGTGAGACACCGTGAACTTTTCATCAACAAAATCCCAGCCATGTGAGTCAGCGTGCACCTTTCATCAACATTAACCCAGCCACGTGACTCAACGTGCACCTTTCATCAACAATATCCCAGCCACGTGAGTCAGAGTGCAGCTTTCATCAACAATTTCCAGCCACGTGACTCATTGTGCACCTTACGTCAACAATTCCCAGCCACATTACTCATTGTGCACGTTTCATCAATAATATCCCAGTCACATGTGTCACCGTGCAACTTTCATCAACAATTCCCAACCACATGTGTCAGCGAGCACCGTTCATCAACAATATGGCAGGCACCTGAGTCAGCCTGCACCTTTCATCGACGATTTCCAGCCACGTGAGACAGCGTGCACCTTTCATCAACAATATCCCAGCCACGTGGGTCAGAGTGCAACTTTCATCAACAATTCCCAGCCACGTGAGTCAGCGTGCACCTTTCATCAACAATATCCCAGACACGTGAGTCAGCGTGCACCTTTCATCAACAATATCCAAGCCAGGTGAGACAGCGTGCACATTTCATCAACAATATCCGAGCCACGTGAGTCAGTGTGCACCTTTCATCAACAATTTCCTGTCTCGTGCCTCATTGTGCACCGTTCATCAACAATATGGCAGGCATGTGAGTCAGCGTGCACCTTTCATCGACGATTTCCAGCCACCTGAGTCAGCGTGCACCTTTCATCAACAATATCCCAGACACGTGAGTCAGTGTGCACCTTTCATCAACAATTTCCTGTCTCGTGCCTCATTGTCCACCTTTCATCAACAAATTCCTAGCCACGTGAGTCAGCATTCACCTTTCATCAACAATATGGCAGCCACGTGAGTCAGTGTGCATCTTCCATTAACAATATCCGAGCCACGTGAGTCACCGTGAACTTTTCATCACAAAATCCCAGCCATGTGAGTCAGCGTGCACCTTTCATCAACAATAATCCAGCCAGGTGACTCATCGTGCACCTTTCATCAACAATATCCCAGCCACGTGAGTCAGAGTGCAACAATTTCCAGCCACGTGACTCATTGTGCACCTTACGTCAACAATTCCCAGCCACATTACTCATTGTGCACGTTTCATCAATAATATCCCAGTCACATGTGTCACCGTGCAACTTTCATCAACAATTCCCAACCACATGTGTCAGCGTGTAGCTTTCATCAACAATAATCCAGCCATGTGACTCATTGTGCAGATTTCATCAACATTTTCCAGCCACGTCAGTCAGTGTGCACCTTTCATCAACAATATCCAGTCAGTTGACTCATAGTACACGTGGCATCAACAATTCCCAGCCACGTGGGTCAGCGTGCAACTTTCATCAACAATTCCCAGCCACGTGAGTCAGCGTGTAGCTTTCATCAACAATATCCAGCCAGGTGACTCATAGTACACGTGGCATCAACAATTCCCAGCCACGTGGGTCAGCATGCAACTTTCATCAACAATTTCCAGCCACGTGAGTCAGCGTGTAGCTTTCATCAACAATAACCCAGCCATGTGACTCATTGTGCAGCTATCATTAACAGTTTCCAGCCACGTGTGTCAGTGTGCACCTTTCATCATCAAAATCCCAGCTACGTGAGTCAGCGTGCACCTTTCATCAACAATATCCCTGCCAGGTGAGTCAGCATACACCTTTCATCAAAATATCCCAGCCACTTGAGTCAGTGTGCACCTTTCATCAGCAATATCCCAGCCACGTGAGTGATTATGCACGTTTCATCAACAATTCGCAGCCACGTGAGTCAGTGTGCACATTTCATCAACAATATCCCAGCCACGTGAATCAGTGTGAACTTTTCATCAACAATATCCCAGCCAGGTGAGTCAGCATGCACCTTTCATCAACAATATTGCAGGCACGTGAGTCAGCGTGCACCTTTAATCGACAATTTCCAGCCACGTGAGTCAGTGTGCATCTTCCATTAACAATATCCGAGCCACGTGAGTCACCGTGAACTTTTCATCAACAAAATCCCAGCCACGTGAGTCAGAGTGCACCTTTCATCAATTATATCCCCGCCACATGACTCATCGTGCACCTTTCATCAAGAATATCCCAACCACGTGAGTCAGTGTGCACATTTAATCAACAATTTCCTGCCTCGTGTCTCATTGTGCACTTTTCATCAACAATATCCCAGCCACGTGAGTCACGCTGCACCATTCATTAACAATATCCCAGGCACGTGAGTCCCCGTGCACCTTTCATCAAGAATATCCCTGCCAGGTGAGTCAGCATGCACCTTTCATCAAAATATCCCAGCCACTTGAGTCAGTGTGCACCTTTCATCAGCAATATCCCAGCCACGTGAGTGATTGTGCACGTTTCATCAACAATTCCCAGCCACATGAGTCAGTGTGCACCTTTCATCAACAATATCCCAGCCACGTGAGTCAGTGTGCACATTTAATCAACAATTTCCTGCCTCGTGTCTCATTGTGCACTTTTCATCAACAATATCCCAGCCACGTGAGTCACGCTGCACCATTCATTAACAATATCCCAGGCACGTGAGTCCCCGTGCACCTTTCATTGATGATTTCCAGCCACGAGAGTCAGCGTGCACCTTTCATCAACAATATCCCAGCCACGTGAGACAGCGTGCAACTTTCATCAACAATATCCAGCCACGTGAGTGATTGTGCACCTTTCATCAACAATTCCCAGCCGCGTGAGTCAGTGTGCACCTTTCATCAACAATTTCAATCCACGTGACTCATTGTGCATATTCGATCAACAATTCCCAGCCACGTGAATAATTATGGACTTTTCATCAACAATATCGACAGCCACATGTGTCAGCGTGCCCCTTTCATCAACAGTATCCAAGCCACTTGAGTCAGCATGCACCTATCATCAACGATTTCCAGCCACGTGAGTCAGTGTGCACCTATCATCAACAATTTCCAGCCACGTGAGTCAGCGTGCAACTTTCATCAACAATTCCCAGCCACGTGAGTCAGCGTGTAGCTTTCATCAACAATATCCAGCCAGGTGACTCATAGTACACGTGGCATCAACAATTCCCAGCCACGTGGGTCAGCATGCAACTTTCATCAACAATTCCCAGCCACGTGAGTCAGCGTGTAGCTTTCATCAACAATAACCCAGCCATGTGACTCATTGTGCAGCTATCATTAACAGTTTCCAGCCACGTGTGTCAGTGTGCACCTTTCATCATCAAAATCCCAGCTACGTGAGTCAGCGTGCACCTTTCATCAACAATATCCCTGCCAGGTGAGTCAGCATACACCTTTCATCAAAATATCCCAGCCACTTGAGTCAGTGTGCACCTTTCATCAGCAATATCCCAGCCACGTGAGTGATTATGCACGTTTCATCAACAATTCGCAGCCACGTGAGTCAGTGTGCACATTTCATCAACAATATCCCAGCCACGTGAATCAGTGTGAACTTTTCATCAACAATATCCCAGCCAGGTGAGTCAGCATGCACCTTTCATCAACAATATTGCAGGCACGTGAGTCAGCGTGCACCTTTAATCGACAATTTCCAGCCACGTGAGTCAGTGTGCATCTTCCATTAACAATATCCGAGCCACGTGAGTCACCGTGAACTTTTCATCAACAAAATCCCAGCCACGTGAGTCAGAGTGCACCTTTCATCAATTATATCCCCGCCACATGACTCATCGTGCACCTTTCATCAAGAATATCCCAACCACGTGAGTCAGTGTGCACATTTAATCAACAATTTCCTGCCTCGTGTCTCATTGTGCACTTTTCATCAACAATATCCCAGCCACGTGAGTCACGCTGCACCATTCATTAACAATATCCCAGGCACGTGAGTCCCCGTGCACCTTTCATCAAGAATATCCCTGCCAGGTGAGTCAGCATGCACCTTTCATCAAAATATCCCAGCCACTTGAGTCAGTGTGCACCTTTCATCAGCAATATCCCAGCCACGTGAGTGATTGTGCACGTTTCATCAACAATTCCCAGCCACATGAGTCAGTGTGCACCTTTCATCAACAATATCCCAGCCACGTGAGTCAGTGTGCACATTTAATCAACAATTTCCTGCCTCGTGTCTCATTGTGCACTTTTCATCAACAATATCCCAGCCACGTGAGTCACGCTGCACCATTCATTAACAATATCCCAGGCACGTGAGTCCCCGTGCACCTTTCATTGATGATTTCCAGCCACGAGAGTCAGCGTGCACCTTTCATCAACAATATCCCAGCCACGTGAGACAGCGTGCAACTTTCATCAACAATATCCAGCCACGTGAGTGATTGTGCACCTTTCATCAACAATTCCCAGCCGCGTGAGTCAGTGTGCACCTTTCATCAACAATTTCAATCCACGTGACTCATTGTGCATATTCGATCAACAATTCCCAGCCACGTGAATAATTATGGACTTTTCATCAACAATATCGACAGCCACATGTGTCAGCGTGCCCCTTTCATCAACAGTATCCAAGCCACTTGAGTCAGCATGCACCTATCATCAACGATTTCCAGCCACGTGAGTCAGTGTGCACCTATCATCAACAATTTCCAGCCACGTGAGTCAGTGTGCACCTTTAATCAACAATTTCCTGCCTCGTTCCTCATTCTGCACCTTTCATCAACAATATCCCAGCCACGTGAGTCAGAGTGCACATTTCATCAACAATATCCCAGCCACGTTAGTCAGCGTGCACATTTCATCAACAATATCCGAGCCATGTGAGTGATTGTGCACATTTCATCAACAATATCCGAGCCACGTGAGTCAGTGTGCACCTTTCATCAACAATTTCCTGTCTCGTGCTTCATTGTGCACCGTTCATCAACAATATGGCAGGCACGTGAGTCAGCGTGCACCTTTCATCGACGATTTCCAGCCACGTGAGTCAGCGTGCACCTTTCCTCAACAATATCCCAGACACGTGAGTCAGCGTGCACCTTTCATCAACAATATCCAAGCCAGGTGAGTCAGCGTGCACCTTTCATCAACAATATCCCAGACACGTGAGTCAGCGTGCACCTTTCATAAACAGTATCCAAGCCAGGTGAGACAGCGTGCACATTTCATCAACAATATCCGAGCCACGTGAGTCAGTGTGCACCTTTCATCAACAATTTCCTGTCTCGTGCCTCATTGTGCACCGTTCATCAACAATATGGCAGGCACGTGAGTCAGCGTGCACCTTTCATCGACGATTTCCAGCCACGTGAGTCAGCGTGCACCTTTCATCAACAATATCCCAGACACGTGAGTCAGCGTGCACCTTTCATCAACAATATCCAAGCCAGGTGAGACAGCGTGCACATTTCATCAACAATATCCGAGCCACGTGAGTCAGTGTGCACCTTTCATCAACAATTTCCTGTCTCGTGCCTCATTGTGCACCGTTCATCAACAATATGGCAGGCACGTGAGTCAGCGTGCACCTTTCATCGACGATTTCCAGCCACGTGAGTCAGCGTGCACCTTTCATCAACAATATCCCAGACACGTGAGTCAGCGTGCACCTTTCATCAACAATATCCAAGCCAGGTGAGACAGCGTGCACATTTCATCAACAATATCCGAGCCACGTGAGTCAGTGTGCACCTTTCATCAACAATTTCCTGTCTCGTGCCTCATTGTGCACCGTTCATCAACAATATGGCAGGCACGTGAGTCAGCGTGCACCTTTCATCGACGATTTCCAGCCACGTGAGTCAGTGTGCACCTTTCATCAACAATTTCCTGTCTCGTGCCTCATTGTCCACCTTTCATCAACAAATTCCTAGCCACGTGAGTCAGCATGCACCTTTCATCAACAATATGGCAGCCACGTGAGTCAGTGTGCATCCTCCATTAACAATATCTGAGCCACGTGAGTCACCGTGAACTTTTCATCAACAAAATCCCAGCCATGTGAGTCAGCGTGCACCTTTCATCAACAATAACCCAGCCACGTGACTCATCGTGCACCTTTCATCAACAATATCCCAGCCACGTGAGTCAGAGTGCAGCTTTCATCAACAATTTCCAGCCACGTGACTCATTGTGCACCTTACGTCAACAATTCCCAGCCACATTACTCATTGTGCACGTTTCATCAATAATATCCCAGTCACATGTGTCACCGTGCAACTTTCATCAACAATTCCCAACCACATGTGTCAGCGAGCACCGTTCATCAACAATATGGCAGGCACCTGAGTCAGCCTGCACCTTTCATCGACGATTTCCAGCCACGTGAGACAGCGTGCACCTTTCATCAACAATATCCCAGCCACGTGGGTCAGAGTGCAACTTTCATCAACAATTCCCAGCCACGTGAATCAGCGTGTAGCTTTCATCAACAATAATCCAGCCATGTGACTCATTGTGCAGATTTCATCAACAGTTTCCAGCCACGTCAGTCAGTGTGCACCTTTCATCAACAATATCCAGTAAGTTGACTCATAGTACACGTGGCATCAACAATTCCCAGCCACGTGGGTCAGCGTGCAACTTTCATCAACAATTCCCAGCCACGTGAGTCAGCGTGTAGCTTTCATCAACAATATCCAGCCAGGTGACTCATAGTACACGTGGCATCAACAATTCCCAGCCACGTGGGTCAGCATGCAACTTTCATCAACAATTCCCAGCCACGTGAGTCAGCGTGTAGCTTTCATCAACAATAACCCAGCCATGTGACTCATTGTGCAGCTATCATTAACAGTTTCCAGCCACGTGTGTCAGTGTGCACCTTTCATCATCAAAATCCCAGCTACGTGAGTCAGCGTGCACCTTTCATCAACAATATCCCTGCCAGGTGAGTCAGCATACACCTTTCATCAAAATATCCCAGCCACTTGAGTCAGTGTGCACCTTTCATCAGCAATATCCCAGCCACGTGAGTGATTATGCACGTTTCATCAACAATTCGCAGCCACGTGAGTCAGTGTGCACATTTCATCAACAATATCCCAGCCACGTGAATCAGTGTGAACTTTTCATCAACAATATCCCAGCCAGGTGAGTCAGCATGCACCTTTCATCAACAATATTGCAGGCACGTGAGTCAGCGTGCACCTTTAATCGACAATTTCCAGCCACGTGAGTCAGTGTGCATCTTCCATTAACAATATCCGAGCCACGTGAGTCACCGTGAACTTTTCATCAACAATATCCCAGCCAGGTGAGTCAGCATGCACCTTTCATCAACAATATGGCAGGCACCTGAGTCAGCCTGCACCTTTCATCGACGATTTCCAGCCACGTGAGACAGCGTGCACCTTTCATCAACAATATCCCAGCCACGTGGGTCAGAGTGCAACTTTCATCAACAATTCCCAGCCACGTGAATCAGCGTGTAGCTTTCATCAACAATAATCCAGCCATGTGACTCATTGTGCAGATTTCATCAACAGTTTCCAGCCACGTCAGTCAGTGTGCACCTTTCATCAACAATATCCAGTCAGTTGACTCATAGTACACGTGGCATCAACAATTCCCAGCCACGTGGGTCAGCGTGCAACTTTCATCAACAATTCCCAGCCACGTGAGTCAGCGTGTAGCTTTCATCAACAATATCCAGCCAGGTGACTCATAGTACACGTGGCATCAACAATTCCCAGCCACGTGGGTCAGCATGCAACTTTCATCAACAATTTCCTGTCTCGTGCCTCATTGTGCACCGTTCATCAACAATATGGCAGGCACGTGAGTCAGCGTGCACCTTTCATCGACGATTTCCAGCCACGTGAGTCAGCGTGCACCTTTCATCAACAATATCCCAGACACGTGAGTCAGCGTGCACCTTTCATCAACAATATCCAAGCCAGGTGGGACAGCGTGCACATTTCATCAACAATATCCGAGCCACGTGAGTCAGTGTGCACCTTTCATCAACAATTTCCTGTCTCGTGCCTCATTGTGCACCGTTCATCAACAATATGGCAGGCACGTGAGTCAGCGTGCACCTTTCATTGACGATTTCCAGCCACGTGAGTCAGCGTGCACCTTTCATCAACAGTATCCCAGACACGTGAGTCAGCGTGCACCTTTCATCAACAATATCCAAGCCAGGTGAGACAGCGTGCACATTTCATCAACAATATCCGAGCCACGTGAGTCAGTGTGCACCTTTCATCAACAATTTCCTGTCTCGTGCCTCATTGTGCACCGTTCATCAACAATATGGCAGTCATGTGAGTCAGCGTGCACCTTTCATCGACGATTTCCAGCCATGTGAGTCAGCGTGCACCTTTCATCAACAATATCCCAGACACGTGAGTCAGTGTGCACCTTTCATCAACAATTTCCTGTCTCGTGCCTCATTGTCCACCTTTCATCAACAAATTCCTAGCCACGTGAGTCAGCATGCACCTTTCATCAACAATATGGCAGCCACGTGAGTCAGTGTGCATCTTCCATTAACAATATCCGAGCCACGTGAGACACCGTGAACTTTTCATCAACAAAATCCCAGCCATGTGAGTCAGCGTGCACCTTTCATCAACAATAACCCAGCCACGTGACTCATCGTGCACCTTTCATCAACAATATCCCAGCCACGTGAGTCAGAGTGCAGCTTTCATCAACAATTTCCAGCCACGTGACTCATTGTGCACCTTACGTCAACAATTCCCAGCCACATTACTCATTGTGCACGTTTCATCAATAATATCCCAGTCACATGTGTCACCGTGCAACTTTCATCAACAATTCCCAACCACATGTGTCAGCGAGCACCGTTCATCAACAATATGGCAGGCACCTGAGTCAGCCTGCACCTATCATCGACGATTTCCAGCCACGTGAGACAGCGTGCACCTTTCATCAACAATATCCCAGCCACATGGGTCAGAGTGCAACTTTCATCAACAATTCCCAGCCACGTGAATCAGCGTGTAGCTTTCATCAACAATAATCCTGCCATGTGACTCATTGTGCAGATTTCATCAACAGTTTCCAGCCACGTCAGTCAGTGTGCACCTTTCATCAACAATATCCAGTCAGTTGACTCATAGTACACGTGGCATCAACAATTCCCAGCCACGTGGGTCAGCGTGCAACTTTCATCAACAATTCCCAGCCACGTGAGTCAGCGTGTAGCTTTCATCAACAATATCCAGCCAGGTGACTCATAGTACACGTGGCATCAACAATTCCCAGCCACGTGGGTCAGCATGCAACTTTCATCAACAATTCCCAGCCACGTGAGTCAGCGTGTAGCTTTCATCAACAATAACCCAGCCATGTGACTCATTGTGCAGCTTTCATCAACAGTTTCCAGCCACGTGTGTCAGTGTGCACCTTTCATCATCAAAATCCCAGCTACGTGAGTCAGCGTGCACCTTTCATCAACAATATCCCTGCCAGGTGAGTCAGCATGCACCTTTCATCAAAATATCCCAGCCACTTGAGTCAGTGTGCACCTTTCATCAGCAATATCCCAGCCACGTGAGTGATTATGCACGTTTCATCAACAATTCGCAGCCACGTGAGTCAGTGTGCACATTTCATCAACAATATCCCAGCCACGTGAATCAGTGTGAACTTTTCATCAACAATATCCCAGCCAGGTGAGTCAGCATGCACCTTTCATCAACAATATTGCAGGCACGTGAGTCAGCGTGCAACTTTAATCGACAATTTCCAGCCACGTGAGTCAGTGTGCATCTTCCATTAACAATATCCGAGCCACGTGAGTCACCGTGAACTTTTCATCAACAAAATCCCAGCCACGTGAGTCAGAGTGCACCTTTCATCAATTATATCCCCGCCAAATGACTCATCGTGCACCTTTCATCAAGAATATCCCAACCACGTGAGTCAGTGTGCACATTTAATCAACAATTTCCTGCCTCGTGTCTCATTGTGCACTTTTCATCAACAATATCCCAGCCACGTGAGTCACGCTGCACCATTCATTAACAATATCCCAGGCACGTGAGTCCCCGTGCACCTTTCATTGATGATTTCCAGCCACGAGAGTCAGCGTGCACCTTTCATCAAGAATATCCCTGCCAGGTGAGTCAGTGTGCACCTTTCATCAACAATATCCCAGACACGTGAGTCAGCGTGCACCTTTCATCAACAATATCAAAGCCAGGTGAGACAGCGTGCACATTTCATCAACAATATCCGAGCCATGTGAGTCAGTGTGCACCTTTCATCAACAATTTCCTGTCTCGTGCCTCATTGTGCACCGTTCATTAACAATATGGCAGGCACGTGAGTCAGCGTGCACCTTTCATCGACGATTTCCAGCCACGTGAGTCAGCGTGCACCTTTCCTCAACAATATCCCAGACACGTGAGTCAGCGTGCACCTTTCATCAACAATATCCAAGCCAGGTGAGTCAGCGTGCACCTTTCATCAACAATATCCCAGACACGTGAGTCAGCGTGCACCTTTCATAAACAATATCCAAGCCAGGTGAGACAGCGTGCACATTTCATCAACAATATCCGAGCCACGTGAGTCGGTGTGCACCTTTCATCAACAATATCCTAGCCAGGTGAGACAGCGTGCACATTTCATCAACAATATCCGAGCCACGTGAGTCAGTGTCCACCTTTCATCAACAATTTCCTGTCTCGTGCCTCATTGTGCACCGTTCATCAACAATATGGCAGGCACGTGAGTCAGCGTGCACCTTTCATCGACGATTTCCAGCCACGTGAGTCAGCGTGCACCTTTCATCAACAATATCCCAGACACGTGAGTCAGTGTGCACCTTTCATCAACAATATCCAAGCCAGGTGAGACAGCGTGCACATTTCATCAACAATATCCGAGCCACGTGAGTCAGTGTGCACCTTTCATCAACAATATCCAAGCCAGGTGAGACAGCCTGCACATTTCATCAACAATATCCGAGCCACGTGAGTCAGTGTGCACCTTTCATCAACAATTTCCTGTCTCGTGCCTCATTGTGCACCGTTCATCAACAATATGGCAGGCACGTGAGTCAGCGTGCACCTTTCATCGACGATTTCCAGCCACGTGAGTCAGCGTGCACCTTTCATCAACAATATCCCAGACACGTGAGTCAGTGTGCACCTTTCATCAACAATTTCCTGTCTCGTTCCTCATTGTGCACCTTTCATTAACAATATGGCAGGCACGTGAGTCAGCGTGCACATTTCATCGACGATTTCCAGCCACGTGAGTCAGCGTGCACCTTTCATCAACAATATCCCAGACACGTGAGTCAGCGTGCACCTTTCATCAACAATATCCAAGCCAGGTGAGACAGCGTGCACATTTCATCAACAATATCCGAGCTACGTGAGTCAGTGTGCACCTTTCATCAACAATTTCCTGTCTCGTGCCTCATTGTGCACCGTTCATCAACAATATGGCAGGCACGTGAGTCAGCGTGCACCTTTCATCGACGATTTCCAGCCACGTGAGTCAGCGTGCACCTTTCATCAACAATATCCCAGACACGTGAGTCAGCGTGCACCTTTCATCAACAATATCCAAGCCAGGTGAGACAGCGTGCACATTTCATCAACAATATCCGAGCCACGTGAGTCAGTGTGCACCTTTCATCAACAATTTCCTGTCTCGTGTCTCATTGTGCACCGTTCATCAACAATATGGCAGGCACGTGAGTCAGCGTGCACCTTTCATCGACGATTTCCAGCCACGTGAGTCAGCGTGCACCTTTCATCAACAATATCCGAGCCACGTGAGTCAGTGTGCACCTTTCATCAACAATTTCCTGTCTCGTGCCTCATTGTGCACCGTTCATCAACAATATGGCAGGCATGTGAGTCAGCGTGCACCTTTCATCGACGATTTCCAGCCACCTGAGTCAGCGTGCACCTTTCATCAACAATATCCCAGACACGTGAGTCAGTGTGCACCTTTCATCAACAATTTCCTGTCTCGTGACTCATTGTCCACCTTTCATCAACAAATTCCTAGCCACGTGAGTCAGCATTCACCTTTCATCAACAATATGGCAGCCACGTGAGTCAGTGTGCATCTTCCATTAACAATATCCGAGCCACGTGAGTCACCGTGAACTTTTCATCAACAAAATCCCAGCCATGTGAGTCAGCGTGCACCTTTCATCAACAATAACCCAGCCAGGTGACTCATCGTGCACCTTTCATCAACAATATCCCAGCCACGTGAGTCAGAGTGCAACAATTTCCAGCCACGTGACTCATTGTGCACCTTACGTCAACAATTCCCAGCCACATTACTCATTGTGCACGTTTCATCAATAATAACCCAGTCACATGTGTCACCGTGCAACTTTCATCAACAATTCCCAACCACATGTGTCAGCGTGTAGCTTTCATCAACAATAATCCAGCCATGTGACTCATTGTGCAGATTTCATCAACAGTTTCCAGCCACGTCAGTCAGTGTGCACCTTTCATCAACAATATCCAGTCAGTTGACTCATAGTACACGTGGCATCAACAATTCCCAGCCACGTGGGTCAGCGTGCAACTTTCATCAACAATTCCCAGCCACGTGAGTCAGCGTGTAGCTTTCATCAACAATATCCAGCCAGGTGACTCATAGTACACGTGGCATCAACAATTCCCAGCCACGTGGGTCAGCATGCAACTTTCATCAACAATTCCCAGCCACGTGAGTCAGCGTGTAGCTTTCATCAACAATAACCCAGCCATGTGACTCATTGTGCAGCTATCATTAACAGTTTCCAGCCACGTGTGTCAGTGTGCACCTTTCATCATCAAAATCCCAGCTACGTGAGTCAGCGTGCACCTTTCATCAACAATATCCCTGCCAGGTGAGTCAGCATACACCTTTCATCAAAATATCCCAGCCACTTGAGTCAGTGTGCACCTTTCATCAGCAATATCCCAGCCACGTGAGTGATTATGCACGTTTCATCAACAATTCGCAGCCACGTGAGTCAGTGTGCACATTTCATCAACAATATCCCAGCCACG
This sequence comes from Hemitrygon akajei, assembly GCF_048418815.1. Lineage (NCBI taxonomy): Eukaryota > Metazoa > Chordata > Chondrichthyes > Myliobatiformes > Dasyatidae > Hemitrygon > Hemitrygon akajei. The sequence goes on from NC_133127.1 coordinate 112,792,446, forward strand.
TGAATCAGTGTGAACTTTTCATCAACAATATCCCAGCCAGGTGAGTCAGCATGCACCTTTCATCAACAATATTGCAGGCACGTGAGTCAGCGTGCACCTTTAATCGACAATTTCCAGCCACGTGAGTCAGTGTGCATCTTCCATTAACAATATCCGAGCCACGTGAGTCACCGTGAACTTTTCATCAACAAAATCCCAGCCACGTGAGTCAGAGTGCACCTTTCATCAATTATATCCCCGCCACATGACTCATCGTGCACGTTTCATCAAGAATATCCCAACCACGTGAGTCAGTGTGCACATTTAATCAACAATTTCCTGCCTCGTGTCTCATTGTGCACTTTTCATCAACAATATCCCAGCCACGTGAGTCACGCTGCACCATTCATTAACAATATCCCAGGCACGTGAGTCCCCGTGCACCTTTCATCAAGAATATCCCTGCCAGGTGAGTCAGCATGCACCTTTCATCAAAATATCCCAGCCACTTGAGTCAGTGTGCACCTTTCATCAGCAATATCCCAGCCACGTGAGTGATTGTGCACGTTTCATCAACAATTCCCAGCCACATGAGTCAGTGTGCACCTTTCATCAACAATATCCCAGCCACGTGAGTCAGTGTGCACATTTAATCAACAATTTCCTGCCTCGTGTCTCATTGTGCACTTTTCATCAACAATATCCCAGCCACGTGAGTCACGCTGCACCATTCATTAACAATATCCCAGGCACGTGAGTCCCCGTGCACCTTTCATTGATGATTTCCAGCCACGAGAGTCAGCGTGCACCTTTCATCAACAATATCCCAGCCACGTGAGACAGCGTGCAACTTTCATCAACAATATCCAGCCACGTGAGTGATTGTGCACCTTTCATCAACAATTCCCAGCCGCGTGAGTCAGTGTGCACCTTTCATCAACAATTTCAATCCACGTGACTCATTGTGCATATTCGATCAACAATTCCCAGCCACGTGAATAATTATGGACTTTTCATCAACAATATCGACAGCCACATGTGTCAGCGTGCCCCTTTCATCAACAGTATCCAAGCCACTTGAGTCAGCATGCACCTATCATCAACGATTTCCAGCCACGTGAGTCAGTGTGCACCTATCATCAACAATTTCCAGCCACGTGAGTCAGTGTGCACCTTTAATCAACAATTTCCTGCCTCGTTCCACATTCTGCACCTTTCATCAACAATATCCCAGCCACGTGAGTCAGAGTGCACATTTCATCAACAATATCCCAGCCACGTGAGTCAGCGTGCACATTTCATCAACAATGTCCGAGCCATGTGAGTGATTGTGCACATTTCATCAACAATATCCGAGCCACGTGAGTCAGTGTGCACCTTTCATCAACAATTTCCTGTCTCGTGCCTCATTGTGCACCGTTCATCAACAATATGGCAGGCACGTGAGTCAGCGTGCACCTTTCATCGACGATTTCCAGCCTCGTGAGTCAGCGTGCACCTTTCCTCAACAATATCCCAGACACGTGAGTCAGCGTGCACCTTTCATCAACAATATCCAAGCCAGGTGAGTCAGCGTGCACCTTTCATCAACAATATCCCAGACACGTGAGTCAGCGTGCACCTTTCATAAACAGTATCCAAGCCAGGTGAGACAGCGTGCACATTTCATCAACAATATCCGAGCCACGTGAGTCAGTGTGCACCTTTCATCAACAATTTCCTGTCTCGTGCCTCATTGTGCACCGTTCATCAACAATATGGCAGGCACGTGAGTCAGCGTGCACCTTTCATCGACGATTTCCAGCCACGTGAGTCAGCGTGCACCTTTCATCAACAATATCCCAGACACGTGAGTCAGTGTGCACCTTTCATCAACTATATCCAAGCCAGGTGAGACAGCGTGCACATTTCATCAACAATATCCGAGCCACGTGAGTCAGTGTGCACCTTTCATCAACAATTTCCTGTCTCGTTCCTCATTGTGCACCTTTCATCAACAATATGGCAGGCACGTGAGTCAGCGTGCACCTTTCATCGACGATTTCCAGCCACGTGAGTCAGCGTGCACCTTTCATCAACAATATCCCAGACACGTGAGTCAGCGTGCACCTTTCATCAACAATATCCAAGCCAGGTGAGACAGCGTGCACATTTCATCAACAATATCCGAGCCACGTGAGTCAGTGTGCACCTTTCATCAACAATATGGCAGGCACGTGAGTCAGCGTGCACCTTTCATCGACGATTTCCAGCCACGTGAGTCAGCGTGCACCTTTCATCAACAATATCCCAGACACGTGAGTCAGCGTGCACCTTTCATCAACAATATCCAAGCCAGGTGAGACAGCGTGCACATTTCATCAACAATATCCGAGCCACGTGAGTCAGTGTGCACCTTTCATCAACAATTTCCTGTCTCGTGCCTCATTGTGCACCGTTCATCAACAATATGGCAGGCATGTGAGTCAGCCTGCACCTTTCATCGACGATTTCCAGCCTCGTGAGTCAGCGTGCACCTTTCATCAACAATATCCCAGACACGTGAGTCAGTGTGCACCTTTCATCAACAATTTCCTGTCTCGTGCCTCATTGTCCACCTTTCATCAACAAATTCCTAGCCACGTGAGTCAGCATGCACCTTTCATCAAAAATATGGCAGCCACGTGAGTCAGTGTGCATCCTCCATTAACAATATCCGAGCCACGTGAGTCACCGTGAACTTTTCATCAACAAAATCCCAGCCATGTGAGTCAGCGTGCACCTTTCATCAACAATAACCCAGCCACGTGAGTCACCGTGAACTTTTCATCAACAAAATCCCAGCCATGTGAGTCAGCGTGCACCTTTCATCAACAATAACCCAGCCACGTGACTCATCGTGCACCTTTCATCAACAATATCCCAGCCACGTGAGTCAGAGTGCAGCTTTCATCAACAATTTCCAGCCACGTGACTCATTGTGCACCTTACGTCAACAATTCCCAGCCACATTACTCATTGTGCACGTTTCATCAATAATATCCCAGTCACATGTGTCACCGTGCAACTTTCATCAACAATTCCCAACCACATGTGTCAGCGAGCACCGTTCATCAACAATATGGCAGGCACCTGAGTCAGCCTGCACCTTTCATCGACGATTTCCAGCCACGTGAGACAGCGTGCACCTTTCATCAACAATATCCCAGCCACGTGGGTCAGAGTGCAACTTTCATCAACAATTCCCAGCCACGTGAATCAGCGTGTAGCTTTCATCAACAATAATCCTGCCATGTGACTCATTGTGCAGATTTCATCAACAGTTTCCAGCCACGTCAGTCAGTGTGCACCTTTCATCAACAATATCCAGTAAGTTGACTCATAGTACACGTGGCATCAACAATTCCCAGCCACGTGGGTCAGCGTGCAACTTTCATCAACAATTCCCAGCCACGTGAGTCAGCGTGTAGCTTTCATCAACAATATCCAGCCAGGTGACTCATAGTACACGTGGCATCAACAATTCCCAGCCACGTGGGTCAGCATGCAACTTTCATCAACAATTCCCAGCCACGTGAGTCAGCGTGTAGCTTTCATCAACAATAACCCAGCCATGTGACTCATTGTGCAGCTATCATTAACAGTTTCCAGCCACGTGTGTCAGTGTGCACCTTTCATCATCAAAATCCCAGCTACGTGAGTCAGCGTGCACCTTTCATCAACAATATCCCTGCCAGGTGAGTCAGCATACACCTTTCATCAAAATATCCCAGCCACTTGAGTCAGTGTGCACCTTTCATCAGCAATATCCCAGCCACGTGAGTGATTATGCACGTTTCATCAACAATTCGCAGCCAAGTGAGTCAGTGTGCACATTTCATCAACAATATCCCAGCCACGTGAATCAGTGTGAACTTTTCATCAACAATATCCCAGCCAGGTGAGTCAGCATGCACCTTTCATCAACAATATTGCAGGCACGTGAGTCAGCGTGCACCTTTAATCGACAATTTCCAGCCACGTGAGTCAGTGTGCATCTTCCATTAACAATATCCGAGCCACGTGAGTCACCGTGAACTTTTCATCAACAATATCCCAGCCAGGTGAGTCAGCATGCACCTTTCATCAACAATATGGCAGGCACCTGAGTCAGCCTGCACCTTTCATCGACGATTTGCAGCCACGTGAGACAGCGTGCACCTTTCATCAACAATATCCCAGCCACATGGGTCAGAGTGCAACTTTCATCAACAATTCCCAGCCACGTGAATCAGCGTGTAGCTTTCATCAACAATAATCCAGCCATGTGAGTCATTGTGCAGATTTCATCAACAGTTTCCAGCCACGTCAGTCAGTGTGCACCTTTCATCAACAATATCCAGTCAGTTGACTCATAGTACACGTGGCATCAACAATTCCCAGCCACGTGGGTCAGCGTGCAACTTTCATCAACAATTCCCAGCCACGTGAGTCAGCGTGTAGCTTTCATCAACAATAACCCAGCCATGTGACTCATTGTGCAGCTATCATTAACAGTTTCCAGCCACGTGTGTCAGTGTGCAGCTTTCATCAACAATATCCCAGGCACGTGAGTCAGCGTGCAGCTTTCATTGATGATTTCCAGCTACGAGAGTCAGCGTGCACCTTTCATCAACAATATCCCAGACACGTGAGTCAACGTGCACCTTTCATCAACGATAAACCAGCGACGTGAGTCAGAGTGCACTTTTTTTCAACAAATTCCAGCCACGTGAGTCAGCGTGCATCTTTCATCAACAATATCCCAGCCACGTGAGTGATTGTGCACCTTTCATCAACAATTCCCAGCCGCGTGAGTCAGCGTGTAGCTTTCATCAACAATATCCAGCCAGGTGACTCATAGTACACGTGGCATCAACAATTCCCAGCCACGTGGGTCAGCGTGCAACTTTCATCAACAATTCCCAGCCACGTGAGTCAGCGTGTAGCTTTCATCAACAATATCCAGCCAGGTGACTCATAGTACACGTGGCATCAACAATTCCCAGCCACGTGGGTCAGCATGCAACTTTCATCAACAATTCCCAGCCACGTGAGTCAGCGTGTAGCTTTCATCAACAATAACCCAGCCATGTGACTCATTGTGCAGCTATCATTAACAGTTTCCAGCCACGTGTGTCAGTGTGCACCTTTCATCATCAAAATCCCAGCTACGTGAGTCAGCGTGCACCTTTCATCAACAATATCCCTGCCAGGTGAGTCAGCATACACCTTTCATCAAAATATCCCAGCCACTTGAGTCAGTGTGCACCTTTCATCAGCAATATCCCAGCCACGTGAGTGATTATGCACGTTTCATCAACAATTCGCAGCCAAGTGAGTCAGTGTGCACATTTCATCAACAATATCCCAGCCACGTGAATCAGTGTGAACTTTTCATCAACAATATCCCAGCCAGGTGAGTCAGCATGCACCTTTCATCAACAATATTGCAGGCACGTGAGTCAGCGTGCACCTTTAATCGACAATTTCCAGCCACGTGAGTCAGTGTGCATCTTCCATTAACAATATCCGAGCCACGTGAGTCACCGTGAACTTTTCATCAACAATATCCCAGCCAGGTGAGTCAGCATGCACCTTTCATCAACAATATGGCAGGCACCTGAGTCAGCCTGCACCTTTCATCGACGATTTGCAGCCACGTGAGACAGCGTGCACCTTTCATCAACAATATCCCAGCCACATGGGTCAGAGTGCAACTTTCATCAACAATTCCCAGCCACGTGAATCAGCGTGTAGCTTTCATCAACAATAATCCAGCCATGTGAGTCATTGTGCAGATTTCATCAACAGTTTCCAGCCACGTCAGTCAGTGTGCACCTTTCATCAACAATATCCAGTCAGTTGACTCATAGTACACGTGGCATCAACAATTCCCAGCCACGTGGGTCAGCGTGCAACTTTCATCAACAATTCCCAGCCACGTGAGTCAGCGTGTAGCTTTCATCAACAATAACCCAGCCATGTGACTCATTGTGCAGCTATCATTAACAGTTTCCAGCCACGTGTGTCAGTGTGCAGCTTTCATCAACAATATCCCAGGCACGTGAGTCAGCGTGCAGCTTTCATTGATGATTTCCAGCTACGAGAGTCAGCGTGCACCTTTCATCAACAATATCCCAGACACGTGAGTCAACGTGCACCTTTCATCAACGATAAACCAGCGACGTGAGTCAGAGTGCACTTTTTTTCAACAAATTCCAGCCACGTGAGTCAGCGTGCATCTTTCATCAACAATATCCCAGCCACGTGAGTGATTGTGCACCTTTCATCAACAATTCCCAGCCGCGTGAGTCAGCGTGTAGCTTTCATCAACAATATCCAGCCAGGTGACTCATAGTACACGTGGCATCAACAATTCCCAGCCACGTGGGTCAGCGTGCAACTTTCATCAACAATTCCCAGCCACGTGAGTCAGCGTGTAGCTTTCATCAACAATATCCAGCCAGGTGACTCATAGTACACGTGGCATCAACAATTCCCAGCCACGTGGGTCAGCATGCAACTTTCATCAACAATTCCCAGCCACGTGAGTCAGCGTGTAGCTTTCATCAACAATAACCCAGCCATGTGACTCATTGTGCAGCTATCATTAACAGTTTCCAGCCACGTGTGTCAGTGTGCACCTTTCATCATCAAAATCCCAGCTACGTGAGTCAGCGTGCACCTTTCATCAACAATATCCCTGCCAGGTGAGTCAGCATACACCTTTCATCAAAATATCCCAGCCACTTGAGTCAGTGTGCACCTTTCATCAGCAATATCCCAGCCACGTGAGTGATTATGCACGTTTCATCAACAATTCGCAGCCACGTGAGTCAGTGTGCACATTTCATAAACAATATCCCAGCCACGTGAATCAGTGTGAACTTTTCATCAACAATATCCCAGCCAGGTGAGTCAGCATGCACCTTTCATCAACAATATTGCAGGCACGTGAGTCAGCGTGCACCTTTAATCGACAATTTCCAGCCACGTGAGTCAGTGTGCATCTTCCATTAACAATATCCGAGCCACGTGAGTCACCGTGAACTTTTCATCAACAAAATCCCAGCCACGTGAGTCAGAGTGCACCTTTCATCAATTATATCCCCGCCACATGACTCATCGTGCACGTTTCATCAAGAATATCCCAACCACGTGAGTCAGTGTGCACATTTAATCAACAATTTCCTGCCTCGTGTCTCATTGTGCACTTTTCATCAACAATATCCCAGCCACGTGAGTCACGCTGCACCATTCATTAACAATATCCCAGGCACGTGAGTCCCCGTGCACCTTTCATCAAGAATATCCCTGCCAGGTGAGTCAGCATGCACCTTTCATCAAAATATCCCAGCCACTTGAGTCAGTGTGCACCTTTCATCAGCAATATCCCAGCCACGTGAGTGATTGTGCACGTTTCATCAACAATTCCCAGCCACATGAGTCAGTGTGCACCTTTCATCAACAATATCCCAGCCACGTGAGTCAGTGTGCACATTTAATCAACAATTTCCTGCCTCGTGTCTCATTGTGCACTTTTCATCAACAATATCCCAGCCACGTGAGTCACGCTGCACCATTCATTAACAATATCCCAGGCACGTGAGTCCCCGTGCACCTTTCATTGATGATTTCCAGCCACGAGAGTCAGCGTGCACCTTTCATCAACAATATCCCAGCCACGTGAGACAGCGTGCAACTTTCATCAACAATATCCAGCCACGTGAGTGATTGTGCACCTTTCATCAACAATTCCCAGCCGCGTGAGTCAGTGTGCACCTTTCATCAACAATTTCAATCCACGTGACTCATTGTGCATATTCGATCAACAATTCCCAGCCACGTGAATAATTATGGACTTTTCATCAACAATATCGACAGCCACATGTGTCAGCGTGCCCCTTTCATCAACAGTATCCAAGCCACTTGAGTCAGCATGCACCTATCATCAACGATTTCCAGCCACGTGAGTCAGTGTGCACCTATCATCAACAATTTCCAGCCACGTGAGTCAGTGTGCACCTTTAATCAACAATTTCCTGCCTCGTTCCTCATTCTGCACCTTTCATCAACAATATCCCAGCCACGTGAGTCAGAGTGCACATTTCATCAACAATATCCCAGCCACGTGAGTCAGCGTGCACATTTCATCAACAATGTCCGAGCCATGTGAGTGATTGTGCACATTTCATCAACAATATCCGAGCCACGTGAGTCAGTGTGCACCTTTCATCAACAATTTCCTGTCTCGTGCCTCATTGTGCACCGTTCATCAACAATATGGCAGGCACGTGAGTCAGCGTGCACCTTTCATCGACGATTTCCAGCCACGTGAGTCAGCGTGCACCTTTCCTCAACAATATCCCAGACACGTGAGTCAGCGTGCACCTTTCATCAACAATATCCAAGCCAGGTGAGTCAGCGTGCACCTTTCATCAACAATATCCCAGACACGTGAGTCAGCGTGCACCTTTCATAAACAGTATCCAAGCCAGGTGAGACAGCGTGCACATTTCATCAACAATATCCGAGCCACGTGAGTCAGTGTGCACCTTTCATCAACAATTTCCTGTCTCGTGCCTCATTGTGCACCGTTCATCAACAATATGGCAGGCACGTGAGTCAGCGTGCACCTTTCATCGACGATTTCCAGCCACGTGAGTCAGCGTGCACCTTTCATCAACAATATCCCAGACACGTGAGTCAGTGTGCACCTTTCATCAACTATATCCAAGCCAGGTGAGACAGCGTGCACATTTCATCAACAATATCCGAGCCATGTGAGTCAGTGTGCACCTTTCATCAACAATTTCCTGTCTCGTTCCTCATTGTGCACCTTTCATCAACAATATGGCAGGCACGTGAGTCAGCGTGCACCTTTCATCGACGATTTCCAGCCACGTGAGTCAGCGTGCACCTTTCATCAACAATATCCCAGACACGTGAGTCAGCGTGCACCTTTCATCAACAATATCCAAGCCAGGTGAGACAGCGTGCACATTTCATCAACAATATCCGAGCCACGTGAGTCAGTGTGCACCTTTCATCAACAATTTCCTGTCTCGTGCCTCATTGTGCACCTTTCATCAACAATATGGCAGGCACGTGAGTCAGCGTGCACCTTTCATCGACGATTTCCAGCCACGTGAGTCAGCGTGCACCTTTCATCAACAATATCCCAGACACGTGAGTCAGCGTGCACCTTTCATCAACAATATCCAAGCCAGGTGAGACAGCGTGCACATTTCATCAACAATATCCGAGCCACGTGAGTCAGTGTGCACCTTTCATCAACAATTTCCTGTCTCGTGCCTCATTGTGCACCGTTCATCAACAATATGGCAGGCATGTGAGTCAGCCTGCACCTTTCATCGACGATTTCCAGCCTCGTGAGTCAGCGTGCACCTTTCATCAACAATATCCCAGACACGTGAGTCAGTGTGCACCTTTCATCAACAATTTCCTGTCTCGTGCCTCATTGTCCACCTTTCATCAACAAATTCCTAGCCACGTGAGTCAGCATGCACCTTTCATCAACAATATGGCAGCCACGTGAGTCAGTGTGCATCCTCCATTAACAATATCCGAGCCACGTGAGTCACCGTGAACTTTTCATCAACAAAATCCCAGCCATGTGAGTCAGCGTGCACCTTTCATCAACAATAACCCAGCCACGTGAGTCACCGTGAACTTTTCATCAACAAAATCCCAGCCATGTGAGTCAGCGTGCACCTTTCATCAACAATAACCCAGCCACGTGACTCATCGTGCACCTTTCATCAACAATATCCCAGCCACGTGAGTCAGAGTGCAGCTTTCATCAACAATTTCCAGCCACGTGACTCATTGTGCACCTTACGTCAACAATTCCCAGCCACATTACTCATTGTGCACGTTTCATCAATAATATCCCAGTCACATGTGTCACCGTGCAACTTTCATCAACAATTCCCAACCACATGTGTCAGCGAGCACCGTTCATCAACAATATGGCAGGCACCTGAGTCAGCCTGCACCTTTCATCGACGATTTCCAGCCACGTGAGACAGCGTGCACCTTTCATCAACAATATCCCAGCCACGTGGGTCAGAGTGCAACTTTCATCAACAATTCCCAGCCACGTGAATCAGCGTGTAGCTTTCATCAACAATAATCCTGCCATGTGACTCATTGTGCAGATTTCATCAACAGTTTCCAGCCACGTCAGTCAGTGTGCACCTTTCATCAACAATATCCAGTAAGTTGACTCATAGTACACGTGGCATCAACAATTCCCAGCCACGTGGGTCAGCGTGCAACTTTCATCAACAATTCCCAGCCACGTGAGTCAGCGTGTAGCTTTCATCAACAATATCCAGCCAGGTGACTCATAGTACACGTGGCATCAACAATTCCCAGCCACGTGGGTCAGCATGCAACTTTCATCAACAATTCCCAGCCACGTGAGTCAGCGTGTAGCTTTCATCAACAATAACCCAGCCATGTGACTCATTGTGCAGCTATCATTAACAGTTTCCAGCCACGTGTGTCAGTGTGCACCTTTCATCATCAAAATCCCAGCTACGTGAGTCAGCGTGCACCTTTCATCAACAATATCCCTGCCAGGTGAGTCAGCATACACCTTTCATCAAAATATCCCAGCCACTTGAGTCAGTGTGCACCTTTCATCAGCAATATCCCAGCCACGTGAGTGATTATGCACGTTTCATCAACAATTCGCAGCCACGTGAGTCAGTGTGCACATTTCATCAACAATATCCCAGCCACGTGAATCAGTGTGAACTTTTCATCAACAATATCCCAGCCAGGTGAGTCAGCATGCACCTTTCATCAACAATATTGCAGGCACGTGAGTCAGCGTGCACCTTTAATCGACAATTTCCAGCCACGTGAGTCAGTGTGCATCTTCCATTAACAATATCCGAGCCACGTGAGTCACCGTGAACTTTTCATCAACAATATCCCAGCCAGGTGAGTCAGCATGCACCTTTCATCAACAATATGGCAGGCACCTGAGTCAGCCTGCACCTTTCATCGACGATTTGCAGCCACGTGAGACAGCGTGCACCTTTCATCAACAATATCCCAGCCACATGGGTCAGAGTGCAACTTTCATCAACAATTCCCAGCCACGTGAATCAGCGTGTAGCTTTCATCAACAATAATCCAGCCATGTGAGTCATTGTGCAGATTTCATCAACAGTTTCCAGCCACGTCAGTCAGTGTGCACCTTTCATCAACAATATCCAGTCAGTTGACTCATAGTACACGTGGCATCAACAATTCCCAGCCACGTGGGTCAGCGTGCAACTTTCATCAACAATTCCCAGCCACGTGAGTCAGCGTGTAGCTTTCATCAACAATAACCCAGCCATGTGACTCATTGTGCAGCTATCATTAACAGTTTCCAGCCACGTGTGTCAGTGTGCAGCTTTCATCAACAATATCCCAGGCACGTGAGTCAGCGTGCAGCTTTCATTGATGATTTCCAGCCACGAGAGTCAGCGTGCACCTTTCATCAACAATATCCCAGACACGTGAGTCAACGTGCACCTTTCATCAACGATAAACCAGCGACGTGAGTCAGAGTGCACTTTTTTTCAACAAATTCCAGCCACGTGAGTCAGCGTGCATCTTTCATCAACAATATCCCAGCCACGTGAGTGATTGTGCACCTTTCATCAACAATTCCCAGCCGCGTGAGTCAGTGTGCACCTTTCATCAACAATTTCAAGCCACGTGACTCATTGTGCATATTCGATCAACAATTCCCAGCCACGTGAATAATTATGGACTTTTCATCAACAATATCCACAGCCACATGTGTCAGCGTGCCCCTTTCATCAACAATATCCCAGCCACGTGAGTCAGCATTCACCTTTCATCAACGCTTTCCAGCCACGTCAGTCAGTGTGCACCTTTCATCAACAATATTCAGCCACGTGACTCATAGTACACGTGGCATCAACAATTCCCAGCCACGTGAGTCAGCGTGTAGCTTTCATCAACAATAACCCAGCCATGTGACTCATTGTGCAGCATTCATCAACAATATTCAGCCACGTGACTCATAGTACACGTGGCATCAACAATATCCCAGACACGTGAGTCAACGTGCACCTTTCATCAACGATAAACCAGCCACGTGAGTCAGAGTGCACTTTTTTTCAACAAATTCCAGCCACGTGAGTCAGCGTGCATCTTTCATCAACAATATCCCAGCCACGTGAGTGATTGTGCACCTTTCATCAACAATTCCCAGCCGCGTGAGTCAGTGTGCACCTTTCATCAACAATTTCAAGCCACGTGACTCATTGTGCATATTCGATCAACAATTCCCAGCCACGTGAATAATTATGGACTTTTCATCAACAATATCCACAGCCACATGTGTCAGCGTGCCCCTTTCATCAACAATATCCCAGCCACGTGAGTCAGCATTCACCTTTCATCAACGCTTTCCAGCCACGTCAGTCAGTGTGCACCTTTCATCAACAATATTCAGCCACGTGACTCATAGTACACGTGGCATCAACAATTCCCAGACACGTGGGCCAGCGTGCAACTTTCATCAACAATTCCCAGCCACGTGAGTCAGCGTGTAGCTTTCATCAACAATAACCCAGCCATGTGACTCATTGTGCAGCTTTCATCAACAGTTTCCAGCAACGTGTGTCAGCGTGAACCTTTCATCATCAAAATCCCAGCCACGTGAGTCAGCGTGCACCTTTCATCAACAATATTCCAGCCAGGTGAGTCAGCATGCACCTTTCCTCAAAATATCCCAGCCACTTGAGTCAGTGTGCACCTTTCATCAGCAATATCCCAGCCACCTGAGTGATTATACACGTTTCATCAACAATTCCCAGCCACATGAGTCAGTGTGCACCTTTCATCAACAATATCCCAGCCACGTGAGTCAGTGTGAACCTTTCATCAACAATATCCCAGCCAGGTGAGTAAGTGTACACCTTTTATCAACAATATCCGAGCCACTTGAGTCAGTGTGCACCTTTAATCAACAATATCCCAGCCACGTGAGTCACTGTGCATCTTTCATGAACAATATCCCAGACACGTGAGTCAGCGTGCACCTTTCATCAACAATATCCCAGCCACGTGAGTGATTGTGCACCTTTCATCAACAATATCCCAGCCACGTGAGTCAGAGTGTAGCTTTCATCAACAATACCCCAGCCATGTGACTCATTGTGCAGCTTTCATCGACAGTTTCCAGCCACGTGACTCATAGTACACGTGGCATCTACAATTCCCAGCCACGTGGGTCAGTGTGCAACTTTCATCAACAATTCCCAGCCACGTGAGTCAGCGTGTAGCTTTCATCAACAATAACCCAGCCATGTGACTCATTGTGCAGCTTTCATCAAAAGTTTCCAGCCACGTGTTTCAGCGTGCACCTTTCATCAACCATATCCCAGCCACGTGAGTCAGAGTGCACCTTTCATCAACAATTTCCAGCTACGTGACTCATTGTGCACCTTCCATCAACAATTCCCAGTCACATTACTCATTGTGCACGTTTCATCAATAATATCCCAGTCACATGTGTCACTGTGCATCTTTCATCAACAATATCCCAGACACGTGAGTCAGCGTGCACCATTCATCAATGATAAACCAGCCACGTGAGTCAGAGTGCACTTTTCATAAACAAATTCCAGCCACGTGAGTCAGCGTGCATCTTTCATCAACAATATCCCAGCCATGTGAGTGATTGTGCACCTTTCAACAACAATTCCCAGCCGCGTGAGTCAGTGTGCACCTTTCATCAACAATTTCAAGCCACGTGACTCATTGTGCATATTCGATCAACAATTCCCAGCCACGTGAATAATTATGGACTTTTCATCAACAATATCCACAGCCACATGTGTCAGCGTGCCCCTTTCATCAACAATATCCCAGCCATGTGAGTCAGTGTGCACCTTTAATCAACAATTTCCTGCCTCGTGTCTCATTGTGCACCTTTCCTCAACAAAATCCCTGCCACGTGAGTCAGCGTGCACCTTTCATCAACTATATCCCAGCCACGTGACTCATCGTGCACCATTCATCAAGAATATCCCAACCACGTGAGTCAGAGTGCACCTTTCATCAACAATATCCCAGACACGTGAGTCAGTGTGCAACTTTCATCAACAATATCCCAGCCACGTGAGTCAGAGTGCACCTTTCATCAACAATATCCAAGACACATGAGTCAGTGTGCAACTTTCATCAACAATATCCCAGCCACGTGAGTGATTGTGCACCTTTCATCAACAATTCCGAGCAACGTGAGTCAGTGTGCACCTTTCATTGATGATTTCCAGCCACGAGAGTCAGCGTGCACCTTTCATCAACAATATCCCAGACACGAGAGTCAGCGTGCACCTTTCATCAACGATAAACCAGCCACGTGAGTCAGAGTGCACTTTTCATCAACAAATTCCAGCCTCGTGAGTCAGCGTGCATCTTTCATCAACAATATCCCAGCCACGTGAGTGATTGTGCACCTTTCATCAACAATTCCCAGACGCGTGAGTCAGTGTGCACCTTTCATCAACAATTTCAAGCCACGTGACTCATTGTGCATATTCGATCAACAATTCCCAGCCACGTGAATAATTATGGACTTTTCATCAACAATATCCACAGCCACATGTGTCAGCGTGCCCCTTTCATCAACAATATCCCAGCCATGTGAGTCAGTGTGCACCTTTAATCAACAATTTCCTGCCTCGTGTCTCATTGTGCACCTTTCCTCAACAAAATCCCTGCCACGTGAGTCAGCGTGCACCTTTCATCAACTATATCACAGCCACGTGACTCATCGTGCACCATTCATCAAGAATATCCCAACCACGTGAGTCAGAGTGCACCTTTCATCAACAATATCCCAGACACGTGAGTCAGTGTGCAACTTTCATCAACAATATCCCAGCCACATGAGTGATTGTGAACCTTTCATCAACAATTCCCAGCCGCGTGAGTCAGTGTGCACCTTTCATCAACAATTTCCTTCCTGGTGTCTCATTGTGCACCTTTCATCAACAATATCCCAGGCACGTGAGTCAGCGTGCAGCTTTCATTGATGATTTCCAGCCACGAGAGTCAGCGTGCACCTTTCATCATCAATATCCCAGCCACGTGAGTCACTGTGCATCTTTCATCAACAATATCCAAGACACATGAGTCAGTGTGCAACTTTCATCAACAATATCCCAGCCACGTGAGTGATTGTGCACCTTTCATCAACAATTCCGAGCAACGTGAGTCAGTGTGCACCTTTCATTGATGATTTCCAGCCACGAGAGTCAGCGTGCACCTTTCATCAACAATATCCCAGACACGAGAGTCAGCGTGCACCTTTCATCAACGATAAACCAGCCACGTGAGTCAGAGTGCACTTTTCATCAACAAATTCCAGCCTCGTGAGTCAGCGTGCATCTTTCATCAACAATATCCCAGCCACGTGAGTGATTGTGCACCTTTCATCAACAATTCCCAGCCGCGTGAGTCAGTGTGCACCTTTCATCAACAATTTCAAGCCACGTGACTCATTGTGCATATTCGATCAACAATTCCCAGCCACGTGAATAATTATGGACTTTTCATCAACAATATCCACAGCCACATGTGTCAGCGTGCCCCTTTCATCAACAATATCCCAGCCATGTGAGTCAGTGTGCACCTTTAATCAACAATTTCCTGCCTCGTGTCTCATTGTGCACCTTTCCTCAACAAAATCCCTGCCACGTGAGTCAGCGTGCACCTTTCATCAACTATATCACAGCCACGTGACTCATCGTGCACCATTCATCAAGAATATCCCAACCACGTGAGTCAGAGTGCACCTTTCATCAACAATATCCCAGCCACATGAGTGATTGTGAACCTTTCATCAACAATTCCCAGCCGCGTGAGTCAGTGTGCACCTTTCATCAACAATTTCCTTCCTGGTGTCTCATTGTGCACCTTTCATCAACAATATCCCAGGCACGTGAGTCAGCGTGCAGCTTTCATTGATGATTTCCAGCCACGAGAGTCAGCGTGCACCTTTCATCATCAATATCCCAGCCACGTGAGTCACTGTGCATCTTTCATCAACAATATCCCAGACACGTGAGTCAGCGTGCACCTTTCATCAATGATAATCCAGCCACGTGAGTCAGAGTGCACTTTTCATAAACAAATTCCAGCCACGTGAGTCAGCGTGCATCTTTCATCAACAATATCCCAGCCATGTGAGTGATTGTGCACCTTTCAACAACAATTCCCAGCCGCGTGAGTCAGTGTGCACCTTTCATCAACAATTTCAAGCCACGTGACTCATTGTGCATATTCGATCAACAATTCCCAGCCACGTGAATAATTATGGACTTTTCATCAACAATATCCACAGCCACATGTGTCAGCGTGCCCCTTTCATCAACAATATCCCAGACACGTGAGTCAGTGTGCACCTTTCATCAACAATATCCAAGCCAGGTGAGACAGCGTGCACATTTCATCAACAATATCCGAGCCACGTGAGTCAGTGTGCACCTTTCATCAACAATATCCAAGCCAGGTGAGACAGCCTGCACATTTCATCAACAATATCCGAGCCACATGAGTCAGTGTGCACCTTTCATCAACAATTTCCTGTCTCGTGCCTCATTGTGCACCGTTCATCAACAATATGGCAGGCACGTGAGTCAGCGTGCACCTTTCATCGACGATTTCCAGCCACGTGAGTCAGCGTGCACCTTTCATCAACAATATCCCAGACACGTGAGTCAGTGTGCACCTTTCATCAACAATTTCCTGTCTCGTTCCTCATTGTGCACCTTTCATTAACAATATGGCAGGCACGTGAGTCAGCGTGCACCTTTCATCGACGATTTCCAGCCACGTGAGTCAGCGTGCACCTTTCATCAACAATATCCCAGACACGTGAGTCAGCGTGCACCTTTCATCAACAATATCCAAGCCAGGTGAGACAGCGTGCACATTTCATCAACAATATCCGAGCTACGTGAGTCAGTGTGCACCTTTCATCAACAATTTCCTGTCTCGTGCCTCATTGTGCACCGTTCATCAACAATATGGCAGGCACGTGAGTCAGCGTGCACCTTTCATCGACGATTTCCAGCCACGTGAGTCAGCGTGCACCTTTCATCAACAATATCCCAGACACTTGAGTCAGCGTGCACCTTTCATCAACAATATCCAAGCCAGGTGAGACAGCGTGCACATTTCATCAACAATATCCGAGCCACGTGAGTCAGTGTGCACCTTTCATCAACAATTTCCTGTCTCGTGTCTCATTGTGCACCGTTCATCAACAATATGGCAGGCACGTGAGTCAGCGTGCACCTTTCATCGACGATTTCCAGCCACGTGAGTCAGCGTGCACCTTTCATCAACAATATCCGAGCCACGTGAGTCAGTGTGCACCTTTCATCAACAATTTCCTGTCTCGTGCCTCATTGTGCACCGTTCATCAACAATATGGCAGGCATGTGAGTCAGCGTGCACCTTTCATCGACGATTTCCAGCCACCTGAGTCAGCGTGCACCTTTCATCAACAATATCCCAGATACGTGAGTCAGTGTGCACCTTTCATCAACAATTTCCTGTCTCGTGCCTCATTGTCCACCTTTCATCAACAAATTCCTAGCCACGTGAGTCAGCATTCACCTTTCATCAACAATATGGCAGCCACGTGAGTCAGTGTGCATCTTCCATTAACAATATCCGAGCCACGTGAGTCACCGTGAACTTTTCATCAACAAAATCCCAGCCATGTGAGTCAGCGTGCACCTTTCATCAACAATAACCCAGCCAGGTGACTCATCGTGCACCTTTCATCAACAATATCCCAGCCACGTGAGTCAGAGTGCAACAATTTCCAGCCACGTGACTCATTGTGCAACTTACGTCAACAATTCCCAGCCACATTACTCATTGTGCACGTTTCATCAATAATATCCCAGTCACATGTGTCACCGTGCAACTTTCATCAACAATTCCCAACCACATGTGTCAGCGTGTAGCTTTCATCAACAATAATCCAGCCATGTGACTCATTGTGCAGATTTCATCAACAGTTTCCAGCCACGTCAGTCAGTGTGCACCTTTCATCAACAATATCCAGTCAGTTGACTCATAGTACACGTGGCATCAACAATTCCCAGCCACGTGGGTCAGCGTGCAACTTTCATCAACAATTCCCAGCCACGTGAGTCAGCGTGTAGCTTTCATCAACAATATCCAGCCAGGTGACTCATAGTACACGTGGCATCAACAATTCCCAGCCACGTGGGTCAGCATGCAACTTTCATCAACAATTCCCAGCCACGTGAGTCAGCGTGTAGCTTTCATCAACAATAACCCAGCCATGTGACTCATTGTGCAGCTATCATTAACAGTTTCCAGCCACGTGTGTCAGTGTGCACCTTTCATCATCAAAATCCCAGCTACGTGAGTCAGCGTGCACCTTTCATCAACAATATCCCTGCCAGGTGAGTCAGCATACACCTTTCATCAAAATATCCCAGCCACTTGAGTCAGTGTGCACCTTTCATCAGCAATATCCCAGCCACGTGAGTGATTATGCACGTTTCATCAACAATTCGCAGCCACGTGAGTCAGTGTGCACATTTCATCAACAATATCCCAGCCACGTGAATCAGTGTGAACTTTTCATCAACAATATCCCAGCCAGGTGAGTCAGCATGCACCTTTCATCAACAATATTGCAGGCACGTGAGTCAGCGTGCACCTTTAATCGACAATTTCCAGCCACGTGAGTCAGTGTGCATCTTCCATTAACAATATCCGAGCCACGTGAGTCACCGTGAACTTTTCATCAACAATATCCCAGCCAGGTGAGTCAGCATGCACCTTTCATCAACAATATGGCAGGCACCTGAGTCAGCCTGCACCTTTCATCGACGATTTCCAGCCACGTGAGACAGCGTGCACCTTTCATCAACAATATCCCAGCCACGTGGGTCAGAGTGCAACTTTCATCAACAATTCCCAGCCACGTGAATCAGCGTGTAGCTTTCATCAACAATAATCCAGCCATGTGACTCATTGTGCAGATTTCATCAACAGTTTCCAGCCACGTCAGTCAGTGTGCACCTTTCATCAACAATATCCAGTCAGTTGACTCATAGTACACGTGGCATCAACAATTCCCAGCCACGTGGGTCAGCGTGCAACTTTCATCAACAATTCCCAGCCACGTGAGTCAGCGTGTAGCTTTCATCAACAATATCCAGCCAGGTGACTCATAGTACACGTGGCATCAACAATTCCCAGCCACGTGGGTCAGCATGCAACTTTCATCAACAATTCCCAGCCACGTGAGTCAGCGTGTAGCTTTCATCAACAATAACCCAGCCATGTGACTCATTGTGCAGCTATCATTAACAGTTTCCAGCCACGTGTGTCAGTGTGCACCTTTCATCATCAAAATCCCAGCTACGTGAGTCAGCGTGCACCTTTCATCAACAATATCCCTGCCAGGTGAGTCAGCATACACCTTTCATCAAAATATCCCAGCCACTTGATTCAGTGTGCACCTTTCATCAGCAATATCCCAGCCACGTGAGTGATTATGCACGTTTCATCAACAATTCGCAGCCACGTGAGTCAGTGTGCACATTTCATCAACAATATCCCAGCCACGTGAATCAGTGTGAACTTTTCATCAACAATATCCCAGCCAGGTGAGTCAGCATGCACCTTTCATCAACAATATTGCAGGCACGTGAGTCAGCGTGCACCTTTCATCAACAATATCCCAGCCACGTGAGTGATTGTGCACCTTTCATCAACAATATCCCAGCCACGTGAGTCAGAGTGTAGCTTTCATCAACAATACCCCAGCCATGTGACTCATTGTGCAGCTTTCATCGACAGTTTCCAGCCACGTGACTCATAGTACACGTGGCATCTACAATTCCCAGCCACGTGGGTCAGTGTGCAACTTTCATCAACAATTCCCAGCCACGTGAGTCAGCGTGTAGCTTTCATCAACAATAACCCAGCCATGTGACTCATTGTGCAGCTTTCATCAAAAGTTTCCAGCCACGTGTTTCAGCGTGCACCTTTCATCAACCATATCCCAGCCACGTGAGTCAGAGTGCACCTTTCATCAACAATTTCCAGCTACGTGACTCATTGTGCACCTTCCATCAACAATTCCCAGTCACATTACTCATTGTGCACGTTTCATCAATAATATCCCAGTCACATGTGTCACTGTGCATCTTTCATCAACAATATCCCAGACACGTGAGTCAGCGTGCACCATTCATCAATGATAAACCAGCCACGTGAGTCAGAGTGCACTTTTCATAAACAAATTCCAGCCACGTGAGTCAGCGTGCATCTTTCATCAACAATATCCCAGCCATGTGAGTGATTGTGCACCTTTCAACAACAATTCCCAGCCGCGTGAGTCAGTGTGCACCTTTCATCAACAATTTCAAGCCACGTGACTCATTGTGCATATTCGATCAACAATTCCCAGCCACGTGAATAATTATGGACTTTTCATCAACAATATCCACAGCCACATGTGTCAGCGTGCCCCTTTCATCAACAATATCCCAGCCATGTGAGTCAGTGTGCACCTTTAATCAACAATTTCCTGCCTCGTGTCTCATTGTGCACCTTTCCTCAACAAAATCCCTGCCACGTGAGTCAGCGTGCACCTTTCATCAACTATATCCCAGCCACGTGACTCATCGTGCACCATTCATCAAGAATATCCCAACCACGTGAGTCAGAGTGCACCTTTCATCAACAATATCCCAGACACGTGAGTCAGTGTGCAACTTTCATCAACAATATCCCAGCCACGTGAGTCAGAGTGCACCTTTCATCAACAATATCCAAGACACATGAGTCAGTGTGCAACTTTCATCAACAATATCCCAGCCACGTGAGTGATTGTGCACCTTTCATCAACAATTCCGAGCAACGTGAGTCAGTGTGCACCTTTCATTGATGATTTCCAGCCACGAGAGTCAGCGTGCACCTTTCATCAACAATATCCCAGACACGAGAGTCAGCGTGCACCTTTCATCAACGATAAACCAGCCACGTGAGTCAGAGTGCACTTTTCATCAACAAATTCCAGCCTCGTGAGTCAGCGTGCATCTTTCATCAACAATATCCCAGCCACGTGAGTGATTGTGCACCTTTCATCAACAATTCCCAGCCGCGTGAGTCAGTGTGCACCTTTCATCAACAATTTCAAGCCACGTGACTCATTGTGCATATTCGATCAACAATTCCCAGCCACGTGAATAATTATGGACTTTTCATCAACAATATCCACAGCCACATGTGTCAGCGTGCCCCTTTCATCAACAATATCCCAGCCATGTGAGTCAGTGTGCACCTTTAATCAACAATTTCCTGCCTCGTGTCTCATTGTGCACCTTTCCTCAACAAAATCCCTGCCACGTGAGTCAGCGTGCACCTTTCATCAACTATATCACAGCCACGTGACTCATCGTGCACCATTCATCAAGAATATCCCAACCACGTGAGTCAGAGTGCACCTTTCATCAACAATATCCCAGACACGTGAGTCAGTGTGCAACTTTCATCAACAATATCCCAGCCACATGAGTGATTGTGAACCTTTCATCAACAATTCCCAGCCGCGTGAGTCAGTGTGCACCTTTCATCAACAATTTCCTTCCTGGTGTCTCATTGTGCACCTTTCATCAACAATATCCCAGGCACGTGAGTCAGCGTGCAGCTTTCATTGATGATTTCCAGCCACGAGAGTCAGCGTGCACCTTTCATCATCAATATCCCAGCCACGTGAGTCACTGTGCATCTTTCATCAACAATATCCAAGACACATGAGTCAGTGTGCAACTTTCATCAACAATATCCCAGCCACGTGAGTGATTGTGCACCTTTCATCAACAATTCCGAGCAACGTGAGTCAGTGTGCACCTTTCATTGATGATTTCCAGCCACGAGAGTCAGCGTGCACCTTTCATCAACAATATCCCAGACACGAGAGTCAGCGTGCACCTTTCATCAACGATAAACCAGCCACGTGAGTCAGAGTGCACTTTTCATCAACAAATTCCAGCCTCGTGAGTCAGCGTGCATCTTTCATCAACAATATCCCAGCCACGTGAGTGATTGTGCACCTTTCATCAACAATTCCCAGCCGCGTGAGTCAGTGTGCACCTTTCATCAACAATTTCAAGCCACGTGACTCATTGTGCATATTCGATCAACAATTCCCAGCCACGTGAATAATTATGGACTTTTCATCAACAATATCCACAGCCACATGTGTCAGCGTGCCCCTTTCATCAACAATATCCCAGCCATGTGAGTCAGTGTGCACCTTTAATCAACAATTTCCTGCCTCGTGTCTCATTGTGCACCTTTCCTCAACAAAATCCCTGCCACGTGAGTCAGCGTGCACCTTTCATCAACTATATCACAGCCACGTGACTCATCGTGCACCATTCATCAAGAATATCCCAACCACGTGAGTCAGAGTGCACCTTTCATCAACAATATCCCAGACACGTGAGTCAGTGTGCAACTTTCATCAACAATATCCCAGCCACATGAGTGATTGTGAACCTTTCATCAACAATTCCCAGCCGCGTGAGTCAGTGTGCACCTTTCATCAACAATTTCCTTCCTGGTGTCTCATTGTGCACCTTTCATCAACAATATCCCAGGCACGTGAGTCAGCGTGCAGCTTTCATTGATGATTTCCAGCCACGAGAGTCAGCGTGCACCTTTCATCATCAATATCCCAGCCACGTGAGTCACTGTGCATCTTTCATCAACAATATCCCAGACACGTGAGTCAGCGTGCACCTTTCATCAATGATAATCCAGCCACGTGAGTCAGAGTGCACTTTTCATAAACAAATTCCAGCCACGTGAGTCAGCGTGCATCTTTCATCAACAATATCCCAGCCATGTGAGTGATTGTGCACCTTTCAACAACAATTCCCAGCCGCGTGAGTCAGTGTGCACCTTTCATCAACAATTTCAAGCCACGTGACTCATTGTGCATATTCGATCAACAATTCCCAGCCACGTGAATAATTATGGACTTTTCATCAACAATATCCACAGCCACATGTGTCAGCGTGCCCCTTTCATCAACAATATCCCAGACACGTGAGTCAGTGTGCACCTTTCATCAACAATATCCAAGCCAGGTGAGACAGCGTGCACATTTCATCAACAATATCCGAGCCACGTGAGTCAGTGTGCACCTTTCATCAACAATATCCAAGCCAGGTGAGACAGCCTGCACATTTCATCAACAATATCCGAGCCACGTGAGTCAGTGTGCACCTTTCATCAACAATTTCCTGTCTCGTGCCTCATTGTGCACCGTTCATCAACAATATGGCAGGCACGTGAGTCAGCGTGCACCTTTCATCGACGATTTCCAGCCACGTGAGTCAGCGTGCACCTTTCATCAACAATATCCCAGACACGTGAGTCAGTGTGCACCTTTCATCAACAATTTCCTGTCTCGTTCCTCATTGTGCACCTTTCATTAACAATATGGCAGGCACGTGAGTCAGCGTGCACCTTTCATCGACGATTTCCAGCCACGTGAGTCAGCGTGCACCTTTCATCAACAATATCCCAGACACGTGAGTCAGCGTGCACCTTTCATCAACAATATCCAAGCCAGGTGAGACAGCATGCACATTTCATCAACAATATCCGAGCTACGTGAGTCAGTGTGCACCTTTCATCAACAATTTCCTGTCTCGTGCCTCATTGTGCACCGTTCATCAACAATATGGCAGGCACGTGAGTCAGCGTGCACCTTTCATCGACGATTTCCAGCCACGTGAGTCAGCGTGCACCTTTCATCAACAATATCCCAGACACTTGAGTCAGCGTGCACCTTTCATCAACAATATCCAAGCCAGGTGAGACAGCGTGCACATTTCATCAACAATATCCGAGCCACGTGAGTCAGTGTGCACCTTTCATCAACAATTTCCTGTCTCGTGTCTCATTGTGCACCGTTCATCAACAATATGGCAGGCACGTGAGTCAGCGTGCACCTTTCATCGACGATTTCCAGCCACGTGAGTCAGCGTGCACCTTTCATCAACAATATCCGAGCCACGTGAGTCAGTGTGCACCTTTCATCAACAATTTCCTGTCTCGTGCCTCATTGTGCACCGTTCATCAACAATATGGCAGGCATGTGAGTCAGCGTGCACCTTTCATCGACGATTTCCAGCCACCTGAGTCAGCGTGCACCTTTCATCAACAATATCCCAGATACGTGAGTCAGTGTGCACCTTTCATCAACAATTTCCTGTCTCGTGCCTCATTGTCCACCTTTCATCAACAAATTCCTAGCCACGTGAGTCAGCATTCACCTTTCATCAACAATATGGCAGCCACGTGAGTCAGTGTGCATCTTCCATTAACAATATCCGAGCCACGTGAGTCACCGTGAACTTTTCATCAACAAAATCCCAGCCATGTGAGTCAGCGTGCACCTTTCATCAACAATAACCCAGCCAGGTGACTCATCGTGCACCTTTCATCAACAATATCCCAGCCACGTGAGTCAGAGTGCAACAATTTCCAGCCACGTGACTCATTGTGCAACTTACGTCAACAATTCCCAGCCACATTACTCATTGTGCACGTTTCATCAATAATATCCCAGTCACATGTGTCACCGTGCAACTTTCATCAACAATTCCCAACCACATGTGTCAGCGTGTAGCTTTCATCAACAATAATCCAGCCATGTGACTCATTGTGCAGATTTCATCAACAGTTTCCAGCCACGTCAGTCAGTGTGCACCTTTCATCAACAATATCCAGTCAGTTGACTCATAGTACACGTGGCATCAACAATTCCCAGCCACGTGGGTCAGCGTGCAACTTTCATCAACAATTCCCAGCCACGTGAGTCAGCGTGTAGCTTTCATCAACAATATCCAGCCAGGTGACTCATAGTACACGTGGCATCAACAATTCCCAGCCACGTGGGTCAGCATGCAACTTTCATCAACAATTCCCAGCCACGTGAGTCAGCGTGTAGCTTTCATCAACAATAACCCAGCCATGTGACTCATTGTGCAGCTATCATTAACAGTTTCCAGCCACGTGTGTCAGTGTGCACCTTTCATCATCAAAATCCCAGCTACGTGAGTCAGCGTGCACCTTTCATCAACAATATCCCTGCCAGGTGAGTCAGCATACACCTTTCATCAAAATATCCCAGCCACTTGAGTCAGTGTGCACCTTTCATCAGCAATATCCCAGCCACGTGAGTGATTATGCACGTTTCATCAACAATTCGCAGCCACGTGAGTCAGTGTGCACATTTCATCAACAATATCCCAGCCACGTGAATCAGTGTGAACTTTTCATCAACAATATCCCAGCCAGGTGAGTCAGCATGCACCTTTCATCAACAATATTGCAGGCACGTGAGTCAGCGTGCACCTTTAATCGACAATTTCCAGCCACGTGAGTCAGTGTGCATCTTCCATTAACAATATCCGAGCCACGTGAGTCACCGTGAACTTTTCATCAACAATATCCCAGCCAGGTGAGTCAGCATGCACCTTTCATCAACAATATGGCAGGCACCTGAGTCAGCCTGCACCTTTCATCGACGATTTCCAGCCACGTGAGACAGCGTGCACCTTTCATCAACAATATCCCAGCCACGTGGGTCAGAGTGCAACTTTCATCAACAATTCCCAGCCACGTGAATCAGCGTGTAGCTTTCATCAACAATAATCCAGCCATGTGACTCATTGTGCAGATTTCATCAACAGTTTCCAGCCACGTCAGTCAGTGTGCACCTTTCATCAACAATATCCAGTCAGTTGACTCATAGTACACGTGGCATCAACAATTCCCAGCCACGTGGGTCAGCGTGCAACTTTCATCAACAATTCCCAGCCACGTGAGTCAGCGTGTAGCTTTCATCAACAATATCCAGCCAGGTGACTCATAGTACACGTGGCATCAACAATTCCCAGCCACGTGGGTCAGCATGCAACTTTCATCAACAATTCCCAGCCACGTGAGTCAGCGTGTAGCTTTCATCAACAATAACCCAGCCATGTGACTCATTGTGCAGCTATCATTAACAGTTTCCAGCCACGTGTGTCAGTGTGCACCTTTCATCATCAAAATCCCAGCTACGTGAGTCAGCGTGCACCTTTCATCAACAATATCCCTGCCAGGTGAGTCAGCATACACCTTTCATCAAAATATCCCAGCCACTTGAGTCAGTGTGCACCTTTCATCAGCAATATCCCAGCCACGTGAGTGATTATGCACGTTTCATCAACAATTCGCAGCCACGTGAGTCAGTGTGCACATTTCATCAACAATATCCCAGCCACGTGAATCAGTGTGAACTTTTCATCAACAATATCCCAGCCAGGTGAGTCAGCATGCACCTTTCATCAACAATATTGCAGGCACGTGAGTCAGCGTGCACCTTTCATCAACAATATCCCAGCCACGTGAGTGATTGTGCACCTTTCATCAACAATATCCCAGCCACGTGAGTCAGAGTGTAGCTTTCATCAACAATACCCCAGCCATGTGACTCATTGTGCAGCTTTCATCGACAGTTTCCAGCCACGTGACTCATAGTACACGTGGCATCTACAATTCCCAGCCACGTGGGTCAGTGTGCAACTTTCATCAACAATTCCCAGCCACGTGAGTCAGCGTGTAGCTTTCATCAACAATAACCCAGCCATGTGACTCATTGTGCAGCTTTCATCAAAAGTTTCCAGCCACGTGTTTCAGCGTGCACCTTTCATCAACCATATCCCAGCCACGTGAGTCAGAGTGCACCTTTCATCAACAATTTCCAGCTACGTGACTCATTGTGCACCTTCCATCAACAATTCCCAGTCACATTACTCATTGTGCACGTTTCATCAATAATATCCCAGTCACATGTGTCACTGTGCATCTTTCATCAACAATATCCCAGACACGTGAGTCAGCGTGCACCATTCATCAATGATAAACCAGCCACGTGAGTCAGAGTGCACTTTTCATAAACAAATTCCAGCCACGTGAGTCAGCGTGCATCTTTCATCAACAATATCCCAGCCATGTGAGTGATTGTGCACCTTTCAACAACAATTCCCAGCCGCGTGAGTCAGTGTGCACCTTTCATCAACAATTTCAAGCCACGTGACTCATTGTGCATATTCGATCAACAATTCCCAGCCACGTGAATAATTATGGACTTTTCATCAACAATATCCACAGCCACATGTGTCAGCGTGCCCCTTTCATCAACAATATCCCAGCCATGTGAGTCAGTGTGCACCTTTAATCAACAATTTCCTGCCTCGTGTCTCATTGTGCACCTTTCCTCAACAAAATCCCTGCCACGTGAGTCAGCGTGCACCTTTCATCAACTATATCCCAGCCACGTGACTCATCGTGCACCATTCATCAAGAATATCCCAACCACGTGAGTCAGAGTGCACCTTTCATCAACAATATCCCAGACACGTGAGTCAGTGTGCAACTTTCATCAACAATATCCCAGCCACGTGAGTCAGAGTGCACCTTTCATCAACAATATCCAAGACACATGAGTCAGTGTGCAACTTTCATCAACAATATCCCAGCCACGTGAGTGATTGTGCACCTTTCATCAACAATTCCGAGCAACGTGAGTCAGTGTGCACCTTTCATTGATGATTTCCAGCCACGAGAGTCAGCGTGCACCTTTCATCAACAATATCCCAGACACGAGAGTCAGCGTGCACCTTTCATCAACGATAAACCAGCCACGTGAGTCAGAGTGCACTTTTCATCAACAAATTCCAGCCTCGTGAGTCAGCGTGCATCTTTCATCAACAATATCCCAGCCACGTGAGTGATTGTGCACCTTTCATCAACAATTCCCAGCCGCGTGAGTCAGTGTGCACCTTTCATCAACAATTTCAAGCCACGTGACTCATTGTGCATATTCGATCAACAATTCCCAGCCACGTGAATAATTATGGACTTTTCATCAACAATATCCACAGCCACATGTGTCAGCGTGCCCCTTTCATCAACAATATCCCAGCCATGTGAGTCAGTGTGCACCTTTAATCAACAATTTCCTGCCTCGTGTCTCATTGTGCACCTTTCCTCAACAAAATCCCTGCCACGTGAGTCAGCGTGCACCTTTCATCAACTATATCACAGCCACGTGACTCATCGTGCACCATTCATCAAGAATATCCCAACCACGTGAGTCAGAGTGCACCTTTCATCAACAATATCCCAGACACGTGAGTCAGTGTGCAACTTTCATCAACAATATCCCAGCCACATGAGTGATTGTGAACCTTTCATCAACAATTCCCAGCCGCGTGAGTCAGTGTGCACCTTTCATCAACAATTTCCTTCCTGGTGTCTCATTGTGCACCTTTCATCAACAATATCCCAGGCACGTGAGTCAGCGTGCAGCTTTCATTGATGATTTCCAGCCACGAGAGTCAGCGTGCACCTTTCATCATCAATATCCCAGCCACGTGAGTCACTGTGCATCTTTCATCAACAATATCCAAGACACATGAGTCAGTGTGCAACTTTCATCAACAATATCCCAGCCACGTGAGTGATTGTGCACCTTTCATCAACAATTCCGAGCAACGTGAGTCAGTGTGCACCTTTCATTGATGATTTCCAGCCACGAGAGTCAGCGTGCACCTTTCATCAACAATATCCCAGACACGAGAGTCAGCGTGCACCTTTCATCAACGATAAACCAGCCACGTGAGTCAGAGTGCACTTTTCATCAACAAATTCCAGCCTCGTGAGTCAGCGTGCATCTTTCATCAACAATATCCCAGCCACGTGAGTGATTGTGCACCTTTCATCAACAATTCCCAGCCGCGTGAGTCAGTGTGCACCTTTCATCAACAATTTCAAGCCACGTGACTCATTGTGCATATTCGATCAACAATTCCCAGCCACGTGAATAATTATGGACTTTTCATCAACAATATCCACAGCCACATGTGTCAGCGTGCCCCTTTCATCAACAATATCCCAGCCATGTGAGTCAGTGTGCACCTTTAATCAACAATTTCCTGCCTCGTGTCTCATTGTGCACCTTTCCTCAACAAAATCCCTGCCACGTGAGTCAGCGTGCACCTTTCATCAACTATATCACAGCCACGTGACTCATCGTGCACCATTCATCAAGAATATCCCAACCACGTGAGTCAGAGTGCACCTTTCATCAACAATATCCCAGACACGTGAGTCAGTGTGCAACTTTCATCAACAATATCCCAGCCACATGAGTGATTGTGAACCTTTCATCAACAATTCCCAGCCGCGTGAGTCAGTGTGCACCTTTCATCAACAATTTCCTTCCTGGTGTCTCATTGTGCACCTTTCATCAACAATATCCCAGGCACGTGAGTCAGCGTGCAGCTTTCATTGATGATTTCCAGCCACGAGAGTCAGCGTGCACCTTTCATCATCAATATCCCAGCCACGTGAGTCACTGTGCATCTTTCATCAACAATATCCCAGACACGTGAGTCAGCGTGCACCTTTCATCAATGATAATCCAGCCACGTGAGTCAGAGTGCACTTTTCATAAACAAATTCCAGCCACGTGAGTCAGCGTGCATCTTTCATCAACAATATCCCAGCCATGTGAGTGATTGTGCACCTTTCAACAACAATTCCCAGCCGCGTGAGTCAGTGTGCACCTTTCATCAACAATTTCAAGCCACGTGACTCATTGTGCATATTCGATCAACAATTCCCAGCCACGTGAATAATTATGGACTTTTCATCAACAATATCCACAGCCACATGTGTCAGCGTGCCCCTTTCATCAACAATATCCCAGACACGTGAGTCAGTGTGCACCTTTCATCAACAATATCCAAGCCAGGTGAGACAGCGTGCACATTTCATCAACAATATCCGAGCCACGTGAGTCAGTGTGCACCTTTCATCAACAATATCCAAGCCAGGTGAGACAGCCTGCACATTTCATCAACAATATCCGAGCCACGTGAGTCAGTGTGCACCTTTCATCAACAATTTCCTGTCTCGTGCCTCATTGTGCACCGTTCATCAACAATATGGCAGGCACGTGAGTCAGCGTGCACCTTTCATCGACGATTTCCAGCCACGTGAGTCAGCGTGCACCTTTCATCAACAATATCCCAGACACGTGAGTCAGTGTGCACCTTTCATCAACAATTTCCTGTCTCGTTCCTCATTGTGCACCTTTCATTAACAATATGGCAGGCACGTGAGTCAGCGTGCACCTTTCATCGACGATTTCCAGCCACGTGAGTCAGCGTGCACCTTTCATCAACAATATCCCAGACACGTGAGTCAGCGTGCACCTTTCATCAACAATATCCAAGCCAGGTGAGACAGCGTGCACATTTCATCAACAATATCCGAGCTACGTGAGTCAGTGTGCACCTTTCATCAACAATTTCCTGTCTCGTGCCTCATTGTGCACCGTTCATCAACAATATGGCAGGCACGTGAGTCAGCGTGCACCTTTCATCGACGATTTCCAGCCACGTGAGTCAGCGTGCACCTTTCATCAACAATATCCCAGACACTTGAGTCAGCGTGCACCTTTCATCAACAATATCCAAGCCAGGTGAGACAGCGTGCACATTTCATCAACAATATCCGAGCCACGTGAGTCAGTGTGCACCTTTCATCAACAATTTCCTGTCTCGTGTCTCATTGTGCACCGTTCATCAACAATATGGCAGGCACGTGAGTCAGCGTGCACCTTTCATCGACGATTTCCAGCCACGTGAGTCAGCGTGCACCTTTCATCAACAATATCCGAGCCACGTGAGTCAGTGTGCACCTTTCATCAACAATTTCCTGTCTCGTGCCTCATTGTGCACCGTTCATCAACAATATGGCAGGCATGTGAGTCAGCGTGCACCTTTCATCGACGATTTCCAGCCACCTGAGTCAGCGTGCACCTTTCATCAACAATATCCCAGATACGTGAGTCAGTGTGCACCTTTCATCAACAATTTCCTGTCTCGTGCCTCATTGTCCACCTTTCATCAACAAATTCCTAGCCACGTGAGTCAGCATTCACCTTTCATCAACAATATGGCAGCCACGTGAGTCAGTGTGCATCTTCCATTAACAATATCCGAGCCACGTGAGTCACCGTGAACTTTTCATCAACAAAATCCCAGCCATGTGAGTCAGCGTGCACCTTTCATCAACAATAACCCAGCCAGGTGACTCATCGTGCACCTTTCATCAACAATATCCCAGCCACGTGAGTCAGAGTGCAACAATTTCCAGCCACGTGACTCATTGTGCAACTTACGTCAACAATTCCCAGCCACATTACTCATTGTGCACGTTTCATCAATAATATCCCAGTCACATGTGTCACCGTGCAACTTTCATCAACAATTCCCAACCACATGTGTCAGCGTGTAGCTTTCATCAACAATAATCCAGCCATGTGACTCATTGTGCAGATTTCATCAACAGTTTCCAGCCACGTCAGTCAGTGTGCACCTTTCATCAACAATATCCAGTCAGTTGACTCATAGTACACGTGGCATCAACAATTCCCAGCCACGTGGGTCAGCGTGCAACTTTCATCAACAATTCCCAGCCACGTGAGTCAGCGTGTAGCTTTCATCAACAATATCCAGCCAGGTGACTCATAGTACACGTGGCATCAACAATTCCCAGCCACGTGGGTCAGCATGCAACTTTCATCAACAATTCCCAGCCACGTGAGTCAGCGTGTAGCTTTCATCAACAATAACCCAGCCATGTGACTCATTGTGCAGCTATCATTAACAGTTTCCAGCCACGTGTGTCAGTGTGCACCTTTCATCATCAAAATCCCAGCTACGTGAGTCAGCGTGCACCTTTCATCAACAATATCCCTGCCAGGTGAGTCAGCATACACCTTTCATCAAAATATCCCAGCCACTTGAGTCAGTGTGCACCTTTCATCAGCAATATCCCAGCCACGTGAGTGATTATGCACGTTTCATCAACAATTCGCAGCCACGTGAGTCAGTGTGCACATTTCATCAACAATATCCCAGCCACGTGAATCAGTGTGAACTTTTCATCAACAATATCCCAGCCAGGTGAGTCAGCATGCACCTTTCATCAACAATATTGCAGGCACGTGAGTCAGCGTGCACCTTTAATCGACAATTTCCAGCCACGTGAGTCAGTGTGCATCTTCCATTAACAATATCCGAGCCACGTGAGTCACCGTGAACTTTTCATCAACAATATCCCAGCCAGGTGAGTCAGCATGCACCTTTCATCAACAATATGGCAGGCACCTGAGTCAGCCTGCACCTTTCATCGACGATTTCCAGCCACGTGAGACAGCGTGCACCTTTCATCAACAATATCCCAGCCACGTGGGTCAGAGTGCAACTTTCATCAACAATTCCCAGCCACGTGAATCAGCGTGTAGCTTTCATCAACAATAATCCAGCCATGTGACTCATTGTGCAGATTTCATCAACAGTTTCCAGCCACGTCAGTCAGTGTGCACCTTTCATTAACAATATCCAGTCAGTTGACTCATAGTACACGTGGCATCAACAATTCCCAGCCACGTGGGTCAGCGTGCAACTTTCATCAACAATTCCCAGCCACGTGAGTCAGCGTGTAGCTTTCATCAACAATATCCAGCCAGGTGACTCATAGTACACGTGGCATCAACAATTCCCAGCCACGTGGGTCAGCATGCAACTTTCATCAACAATTCCCAGCCACGTGAGTCAGCGTGTAGCTTTCATCAACAATAACCCAGCCATGTGACTCATTGTGCAGCTATCATTAACAGTTTCCAGCCACGTGTGTCAGTGTGCACCTTTCATCATCAAAATCCCAGCTACGTGAGTCAGCGTGCACCTTTCATCAACAATATCCCTGCCAGGTGAGTCAGCATACACCTTTCATCAAAATATCCCAGCCACTTGAGTCAGTGTGCACCTTTCATCAGCAATATCCCAGCCACGTGAGTGATTATGCACGTTTCATCAACAATTCGCAGCCACGTGAGTCAGTGTGCACATTTCATCAACAATATCCCAGCCACGTGAATCAGTGTGAACTTTTCATCAACAATATCCCAGCCAGGTGAGTCAGCATGCACCTTTCATCAACAATATTGCAGGCACGTGAGTCAGCGTGCACCTTTAATCGACAATTTCCAGCCACGTGAGTCAGTGTGCATCTTCCATTAACAATATCCGAGCCACGTGAGTCACCGTGAACTTTTCATCAACAAAATCCCAGCCACGTGAGTCAGAGTGCACCTTTCATCAATTATATCCCCGCCACATGACTCATCGTGCACCTTTCATCAAGAATATCCCAACCACGTGAGTCAGTGTGCACATTTAATCAACAATTTCCTGCCTCGTGTCTCATTGTGCACTTTTCATCAACAATATCCCAGCCACGTGAGTCACGCTGCACCATTCATTAACAATATCCCAGGCACGTGAGTCCCCGCGCACCTTTCATCAAGAATATCCCTGCCAGGTGAGTCAGCATGCACCTTTCATCAAAATATCCCAGCCACTTGAGTCAGTGTGCACCTTTCATCAGCAATATCCCAGCCACGTGAGTGATTGTGCACGTTTCATCAACAATTCCCAGCCACATGAGTCAGTGTGCACCTTTCATCAACAATATCCCAGCCACGTGAGTCAGTGTGCACATTTAATCAACAATTTCCTGCCTCGTGTCTCATTGTGCACTTTTCATCAACAATATCCCAGCCACGTGAGTCACGCTGCACCATTCATTAACAATATCCCAGGCACGTGAGTCCCCGTGCACCTTTCATTGATGATTTCCAGCCACGAGAGTCAGCGTGCACCTTTCATCAACAATATCCCAGCCACGTGAGACAGCGTGCAACTTTCATCAACAATATCCAGCCACGTGAGTGATTGTGCACCTTTCATCAACAATTCCCAGCCGCGTGAGTCAGTGTGCACCTTTCATCAACAATTTCAATCCACGTGACTCATTGTGCATATTCGATCAACAATTCCCAGCCACGTGAATAATTATGGACTTTTCATCAACAATATCGACAGCCACATGTGTCAGCGTGCCCCTTTCATCAACAGTATCCAAGCCACTTGAGTCAGCATGCACCTATCATCAACGATTTCCAGCCACGTGAGTCAGTGTGCACCTATCATCAACAATTTCCAGCCACGTGAGTCAGTGTGCACCTTTAATCAACAATTTCCTGCCTCGTTCCTCATTCTGCACCTTTCATCAACAATATCCCAGCCACGTGAGTCAGAGTGCACATTTCATCAACAATATCCCAGCCACGTGAGTCAGCGTGCACGTTTCATCAACAATGTCCGAGCCATGTGAGTGATTGTGCACATTTCATCAACAATATCCGAGCCACGTGAGTCAGTGTGCACCTTTCATCAACAATTTCCTGTCTCGTGCCTCATTGTGCACCGTTCATCAACAATATGGCAGGCACGTGAGTCAGCGTGCACCTTTCATCGACGATTTCCAGCCACGTGAGTCAGCGTGCACCTTTCCTCAACAATATCCCAGACACGTGAGTCAGCGTGCACCTTTCATCAACAATATCCAAGCCAGGTGAGTCAGCGTGCACCTTTCATCAACAATATCCCAGACACGTGAGTCAGCGTGCACCTTTCATAAACAGTATCCAAGCCAGGTGAGACAGCGTGCACATTTCATCAACAATATCCGAGCCACGTGAGTCAGTGTGCACCTTTCATCAACAATTTCCTGTCTCGTGCCTCATTGTGCACCGTTCATCAACAATATGGCAGGCACGTGAGTCAGCGTGCACCTTTCATCGACGATTTCCAGCCACGTGAGTCAGCGTGCACCTTTCATCAACAATATCCCAGACACGTGAGTCAGTGTGCACCTTTCATCAACTATATCCAAGCCAGGTTAGACAGCGTGCACATTTCATCAACAATATCCGAGCCACGTGAGTCAGTGTGCACCTTTCATCAACAATTTCCTGTCTCGTTCCTCATTGTGCACCTTTCATCAACAATATGGCAGGCACGTGAGTCAGCGTGCACCTTTCATCGACGATTTCCAGCCACGTGAGTCAGCGTGCACCTTTCATCAACAATATCCCAGACACGTGAGTCAGCGTGCACCTTTCATCAACAATATCCAAGCCAGGTGAGACAGCGTGCACATTTCATCAACAATATCCGAGCCACATGAGTCAGTGTGCACCTTTCATCAACAATTTCCTGTCTCGTGCCTCATTGTGCACCTTTCATCAACAATATGGCAGGCACGTGAGTCAGCGTGCACCTTTCATCGACGATTTCCAGCCACGTGAGTCAGCGTGCACCTTTCATCAACAATATCCCAGACACGTGAGTCAGCGTGCACCTTTCATCAACAATATCCAAGCCAGGTGAGACAGCGTGCACATTTCATCAACAATATCCGAGCCACGTGAGTCAGTGTGCACCTTTCATCAACAATTTCCTGTCTCGTGCCTCATTGTGCACCGTTCATCAACAATATGGCAGGCATGTGAGTCAGCCTGCACCTTTCATCGACGATTTCCAGCCTCGTGAGTCAGCGTGCACCTTTCATCAACAATATCCCAGACACGTGAGTCAGTGTGCACCTTTCATCAACAATTTCCTGTCTCGTGCCTCATTGTCCACCTTTCATCAACAAATTCCTAGCCACGTGAGTCAGCATGCACCTTTCATCAACAATATGGCAGCCACGTGAGTCAGTGTGCATCCTCCATTAACAATATCCGAGCCACGTGAGTCACCGTGAACTTTTCATCAACAAAATCCCAGCCATGTGAGTCAGCGTGCACCTTTCATCAACAATAACCCAGCCACGTGAGTCACCGTGAACTTTTCATCAACAAAATCCCAGCCATGTGAGTCAGCGTGCACCTTTCATCAACAATAACCCAGCCACGTGACTCATCGTGCACCTTTCATCAACAATATCCCAGCCACGTGAGTCAGAGTGCAGCTTTCATCAACAATTTCCAGCCACGTGACTCATTGTGCACCTTACGTCAACAATTCCCAGCCACATTACTCATTGTGCACGTTTCATCAATAATATCCCAGTCACATGTGTCACCGTGCAACTTTCATCAACAATTCCCAACCACATGTGTCAGCGTGTAGCTTTCATCAACAATAACCCAGCCATGTGACTCATTGTGCAGCTATCATTAACAGTTTCCAGCCACGTGTGTCAGTGTGCACCTTTCATCATCAAAATCCCAGCTACGTGAGTCAGCGAGCACCTTTCATCAACAATATCCCTGCCAGGTGAGTCAGCATACACCTTTCATCAAAATATCCCAGCCACTTGAGTCAGTGTGCACCTTTCATCAGCAATATCCCAGCCACGTGAGTGATTATGCACGTTTCATCAACAATTCGCAGCCACGTGAGTCAGTGTGCACATTTCATCAACAATATCCCAGCCACGTGAATCAGTGTGAACTTTTCATCAACAATATCCCAGCCAGGTGAGTCAGCATGCACCTTTCATCAACAATATTGCAGGCACGTGAGTCAGCGTGCACCTTTAATCGACAATTTCCAGCCACGTGAGTCAGTGTGCATCTTCCATTAACAATATCCGAGCCACGTGAGTCACCGTGAACTTTTCATCAACAATATCCCAGCCAGGTGAGTCAGCATGCACCTTTCATCAACAATATGGCAGGCACCTGAGTCAGCCTGCACCTTTCATCGACGATTTGCAGCCACGTGAGACAGCGTGCACCTTTCATCAACAATATCCCAGCCACATGGGTCAGAGTGCAACATTCATCAACAATTCCCAGCCACGTGAATCAGCGTGTAGCTTTCATCAACAATAATCCAGCCATGTGACTCATTGTGCAGATTTCATCAACAGTTTCCAGCCACGTCAGTCAGTGTGCACCTTTCATCAACAATATCCAGTCAGTTGACTCATAGTACACGTGGCATCAACAATTCCCAGCCACGTGGGTCAGCGTGCAACTTTCATCAACAATTCCCAGCCACGTGAGTCAGCGTGTAGCTTTCATCAACAATAACCCAGCCATGTGACTCATTGTGCAGCTATCATTAACAGTTTCCAGCCACGTGTGTCAGTGTGCAGCTTTCATCAACAATATCCCAGGCACGTGAGTCAGCGTGCAGCTTTCATTGATGATTTCCAGCCACGAGAGTCAGCGTGCACCTTTCATCAACAATATCCCAGACACGTGAGTCAACGTGCACCTTTCATCAACGATAAACCAGCGACGTGAGTCAGAGTGCACTTTTTTTCAACAAATTCCAGCCACGTGAGTCAGCGTGCATCTTTCATCAACAATATCCCAGCCACGTGAGTGATTGTGCACCTTTCATCAACAATTCCCAGCCGCGTGAGTCAGTGTGCACCTTTCATCAACAATTTCAAGCCACGTGACTCATTGTGCATATTCGATCAACAATTCCCAGCCACGTGAATAATTATGGACTTTTCATCAACAATATCCACAGCCACATGTGTCAGCGTGCCCCTTTCATCAACAATATCCCAGCCACGTGAGTCAGCATTCACCTTTCATCAACGCTTTCCAGCCACGTCAGTCAGTGTGCACCTTTCATCAACAATATTCAGCCACGTGACTCATAGTACACGTGGCATCAACAATTCCCAGCCACGTGGGTCAGCGTGCAACTTTCATCAACAATTCCCAGCCACGTGAGTCAGCGTGTAGCTTTCATCAACAATAACCCAGCCATGTGACTCATTGTGCAGCTTTCATCAACAGTTTCCAGCAACGTGTGTCAGCGTGAACCTTTCATCATCAAAATCCCAGCCACGTGAGTCAGCGTGCACCTTTCATCAACAATATTCCAGCCAGGTGAGTCAGCATGCACCTTTCCTCAAAATATCCCAGCCACTTGAGTCAGTGTGCACCTTTCATCAGCAATATCCCAGCCACCTGAGTGATTATACACGTTTCATCAACAATTCCCAGCCACATGAGTCAGTGTGCACCTTTCATCAACAATATCCCAGCCACGTGAGTCAGTGTGAACCTTTCATCAACAATATCCCAGCCAGGTGAGTAAGTGTACACCTTTTATCAACAATATCCGAGCCACTTGAGTCAGTGTGCACCTTTAATCAACAATATCCCAGCCACGTGAGTCACAGTGCATCTTTCATGAACAATATCCCAGACACGTGAGTCAGCGTGCACCTTTCATCAACAATATCCCAGCCACGTGAGTGATTGTGCACCTTTCATCAACAATATCCCAGCCACGTGAGTCAGAGTGTAGCTTTCATCAACAATACCCCAGCCATGTGACTCATTGTGCAGCTTTCATCGACAGTTTCCAGCCACGTGACTCATAGTACACGTGGCATCTACAATTCCCAGCCACGTGGGTCAGTGTGCAACTTTCATCAACAATTCCCAGCCACGTGAGTCAGCGTGTAGCTTTCATCAACAATAACCCAGCCATGTGACTCATTGTGCAGCTTTCATCAAAAGTTTCCAGCCACGTGTTTCAGCGTGCACCTTTCATCAACCATATCCCAGCCACGTGAGTCAGAGTGCACCTTTCATCAACAATTTCCAGCTACGTGACTCATTGTGCACCTTCCATCAACAATTCCCAGTCACATTACTCATTGTGCACGTTTCATCAATAATATCCCAGTCACATGTGTCACTGTGCATCTTTCATCAACAATATCCCAGACACGTGAGTCAGCGTGCACCTTTCATCAATGATAAACCAGCCACGTGAGTCAGAGTGCACTTTTCATAAACAAATTCCAGCCACGTGAGTCAGCGTGCATCTTTCATCAACAATATCCCAGCCATGTGAGTGATTGTGCACCTTTCAACAACAATTCCCAGCCGCGTGAGTCAGTGTGCACCTTTCATCAACAATTTCAAGCCACGTGACTCATTGTGCATATTCGATCAACAATTCCCAGCCACGTGAATAATTATGGACTTTTCATCAACAATATCCCAGCCATGTGAGTCAGTGTGCACCTTTAATCAACAATTTCCTGCCTCGTGTCTCATTGTGCACCTT
This sequence comes from Hemitrygon akajei, assembly GCF_048418815.1. Taxonomy (NCBI): domain Eukaryota; kingdom Metazoa; phylum Chordata; class Chondrichthyes; order Myliobatiformes; family Dasyatidae; genus Hemitrygon; species Hemitrygon akajei. The sequence continues at coordinate 112,831,595 of NC_133127.1, forward strand.
TCCTCAACAAAATCCCTGCCACGTGAGTCAGCGTGCACCTTTCATCAACTATATCCCAGCCACGTGACTCATCGTGCACCATTCATCAAGAATATCCCAACCACGTGAGTCAGAGTGCACCTTTCATCAACAATATCCCAGACACGTGAGTCAGTGTGCAACTTTCATCAACAATATCCCAGCCACGTGAGTCAGAGTGCACCTTTCATCAACAATATCCAAGACACATGAGTCAGTGTGCAACTTTCATCAACAATATCCCAGCCACGTGAGTGATTGTGCAGCTTTCATCAACAATTCCGAGCCACGTGAGTCAGTGTGCACCTTTCATTGATGATTTCCAGCCATGAGAGTCAGCGTGCACCTTTCATCAACAATATCCCAGACACGAGAGTCAGCGTGCACCTTTCATCAACGATAAACCAGCCACGTGAGTCAGAGTGCACTTTTCATCAACAAATTCCAGCCTCGTGAGTCAGCGTGCATCTTTCATCAACAATATCCCAGCCACGTGAGTGATTGTGCACCTTTCATCAACAATTCCCAGCCGCGTGAGTCAGTGTGCACCTTTCATCAACAATTTCAAGCCACGTGACTCATTGTGCATATTCGATCAACAATTCCCAGCCACGTGAATAATTATGGACTTTTCATCAACAATATCCACAGCCACATGTGTCAGCGTGCCCCTTTCATCAACAATATCCCAGCCATGTGAGTCAGTGTGCACCTTTAATCAACAATTTCCTGCCTCGTGTCTCATTGTGCACCTTTCCTCAACAAAATCCCTGCCACGTGAGTCAGCGTGCACCTTTCATCAACTATATCACAGCCACGTGACTCATCGTGCACCATTCATCAAGAATATCCCAACCACGTGAGTCAGAGTGCACCTTTCATCAACAATATCCCAGACACGTGAGTCAGTGTGCAACTTTCATCAACAATATCCCAGCCACATGAGTGATTGTGAACCTTTCATCAACAATTCCCAGCCGCGTGAGTCAGTGTGCACCTTTCATCAACAATTTCCTTCCTGGTGTCTCATTGTGCACCTTTCATCAACAATATCCCAGGCACGTGAGTCAGCGTGCAGCTTTCATTGATGATTTCCAGCCACGAGAGTCAGCGTGCACCTTTCATCATCAATATCCCAGCCACGTGAGTCACTGTGCATCTTTCATCAACAATATCCCAGACACGTGAGTCAGCGTGCACCTTTCATCAATGATAAACCAGCCACGTGAGTCAGAGTGCACTTTTCATAAACAAATTCCAGCCACGTGAGTCAGCGTGCATCTTTCATCAACAATATCCCAGCCATGTGAGTGATTGTGCACCTTTCAACAACAATTCCCAGCCGCGTGAGTCAGTGTGCACCTTTCATCAACAATTTCAAGCCACGTGACGCATTGTGCATATTCGATCAACAATTCCCAGCCACGTGAATAATTATGGACTTTTCATCAACAATATCCACAGCCACATGTGTCAGCGTGCCCCTTTCATCAACAATATCCCAGCCATGTGAATCAGTGTGCACCTTTAATCAACAATTTCCTGCCTCGTGTCTCATTGTGCACCTTTCCTCAACAAAATCCCTGCCACGTGAGTCAGCGTGCACCTTTCATCAACTATATCCCAGCCACGTGACTCATCGTGCACCATTCATCAAGAATATCCCAACCACGTGAGTCAGAGTGCACCTTTCATCAACAATATCCCAGACACGTGAGTCAGTGTGCAAATTTCATCAACAATATCCCAGCCACGTGAGTGATTGTGCAGCTTTCATCAACAATTCCGAGCCACGTGAGTCAGTGTGCACCTTTCATTGATGATTTCCAGCCACGAGAGTCAGCGTGCACCTTTCATCAACAATATCCCAGACACGTGAGTCAGCGTGCACCTTTCATCAACGATAAACCAGCCACGTGAGTCAGAGTGCACTTTTCATCAACAAATTCCAGCCTCGTGAGTCAGCGTGCATCTTTCATCAACAATATCCCAGCCACGTGAGTGATTGTGCACCTTTCATCAACAATTCCCAGCCGCGTGAGTCAGTGTGCACCTTTCATCAACAATTTTAAGCCACGTGACTCATTGTGCATATTCGATCAACAATTCCCAGCCACGTGAATAATTATGGACTTTTCATCAACAATATCCACAGCCACATGTGTCAGCGTGCCCCTTTCATCAACAATATCCCAGCCACGTGAGTCAGTGTGCACCTTTAATCAACAATTTCCTGCCTCGTGTCTCATTGTCCACCTTTCCTCAAAAAAATACCAGCCACGTGAGACAGCGTGCACCTTTCATCAACTATATCCCAGCCACGTGACTCATCGTGCACGATTCATCAAGAATATCCCAACCACGTGAGTCAGAGTGCACCTTTCATCAACAATATCCCAGCCACGTGAGTCAGTATGCACATTCCATCAACAATATCCCAGATACGTGAGTCAGTGTGCAACTTTCATCAACAATATCCCAGCCACGTGAGGCAGAGTGCACCTTTCATCAACAATATCCCAGCCACGTGAGTCAGTGTGCAGCTTTCATCAACAATATCCCAGGCACGTGAGTCAGCGTGCAGCTTTCATTGATGATTTCCAGCCACGAGAGTCAGCGTGCACCTTTCATCAACAATATCCCAGACACGTGAGTCAACGTGCACCTTTCATCAACGATAAACCAGCGACGTGAGTCAGAGTGCACTTTTTTTCAACAAATTCCAGCCACGTGAGTGATTGTGCACCTTTCATCAACAATTCCCAGCCGCGTGAGTCAGTGTGCACCTTTCATCAACAATTTCAAGCCACGTGACTCATTGTGCATATTCGATCAACAATTCCCAGCCACGTGAATAATTATGGACTTTTCATCAACAATATCCACAGCCACATGTGTCAGCGTGCCCCTTTCATCAACAATATCCCACCCGCGTGAGTCAGTGTGCACCTTTCATCAACAATTTCCTTCCTGGTGTCTCATTGTGCACCTTTCATCAACAATATCCCAGGCACGTGAATCAGCGTGCAGCTTTCATTGATGATTTCCAGCCACGAGAGTCAGCGTGCACCTTTCATCATCAATATCCCAGCCACGTGAGTCACTGTGCATCTTTCATCAACAATATCCCAGACACGTGAGTCAGCGTGCACCTTTCATCAATGATAAACCAGCCACGTGAGTCAGAGTGCACTTTTCATAAACAAATTCCAGCCACGTGTGTCAGCGTGCATCTTTCATCAACAATATCCCAGCCATGTGAGTGATTGTGCACCTTTCAACAACAATTCCCAGCCGCGTGAGTCAGTGTGAACCTTTCATCAACAATTTCAAGCCACGTGACTCATTGTGCATATTCGATCAACAATTCCCAGCCACGTGAATAATTATGGACTTTTCATCAACAATATCCACAGCCACATGTGTCAGCGTGCCCCTTTCATCAACAATATCCCAGCCATGTGAGTCAGTGTGCACCTTTAATCAACAATTTCCTGCCTCGTGTCTCATTGTGCACCTTTCCTCAACAAAATCCCTGCCACGTGAGTCAGCGTGCACCTTTCATCAACTATATCCCAGCCACGTGACTCATCGTGCACCATTCATCAAGAATATCCCAACCACGTGAGTCAGAGTGCACCTTTCATCAACAATATCCCAGACACGTGAGTCAGTGTGCAAATTTCATCAACAATATCCCAGCCACGTGAGTGATTGTGCAGCTTTCATCAACAATTCCGAGCCACGTGAGTCAGTGTGCACCTTTCATTGATGATTTCCAGCCACGAGAGTCAGCGTGCACCTTTCATCAACAATATCCCAGACACGTGAGTCAGCGTGCATCTTTCATCAACAATATCCCAGCCACGTGAGTGATTGTGCACCTTTCATCAACAATTCCCAGCCGCGTGAGTCAGTGTGCACCTTTCATCAACAATTTTAAGCCACGTGACTCATTGTGCATATTCGATCAACAATTCCCAGCCACGTGAATAATTATGGACTTTTCATCAACAATATCCACAGCCACATGTGTCAGCGTGCCCCTTTCATCAACAATATCCCAGCCACGTGAGTCAGTGTGCACCTTTAATCAACAATTTCCTGCCTCGTGTCTCATTGTGCACCTTTCCTCAAAAAAATACCAGCCACGTGAGACAGCGTGCACCTTTCATCAACTATATCCCAGCCACGTGACTCATCGTGCACGATTCATCAAGAATATCTCAACCACGTGAGTCAGAGTGCACCTTTCATCAACAATATCCCAGCCACGTGAGTCAGTATGCACATTCCATCAACAATATCCCAGATACGTGAGTCAGTGTGCAACTTTCATCAACAATATCCCAGCCACGTGAGGCAGAGTGCACCTTTCATCAACAATATCCCAGCCACGTGAGTCAGTGTGCAGCTTTCATCAACAATATCCCAGGCACGTGAGTCAGCGTGCAGCTTTCATTGATGATTTCCAGCCACGAGAGTCAGCGTGCACCTTTCATCAACAATATCCCAGACACGTGAGTCAACGTGCACCTTTCATGAACGATAAACCAGCGACGTGAGTCAGAGTGCACTTTTTTTCAACAAATTCCAGCCACGTGAGTCAGCGTGCATCTTTCATCAACAATATCCCAGCCACGTGAGTGATTGTGCACCTTTCATCAACAATTCCCAGCCGCGTGAGTCAGTGTGCACCTTTCATCAACAATTTCAAGCCACGTGACTCATTGTGCATATTCGATCAACAATTCCCAGCCACGTGAATAATTATGGACTTTTCATCAACAATATCCACAGCCACATGTGTCAGCGTGCCCCTTTCATCATCAATATCCCAGCCACGTGAGTCAGCATTCACCTTTCATCAACGCTTTCCAGCCACGTCAGTCAGTGTGCACCTTTCATCAACAATATTCAGCCACGTGACTCATAGTACACGTGGCATCAACAATTCCCAGCCACGTGGGTCAGCGTGCAACTTTCATCAACAATTCCCAGCCACGTGAGTCAGCGTGTAGCTTTCATCAACAATAACCCAGCCATGTGACTCATTGTGCAGCTTTCATCAACAGTTTCCAGCAACGTGTGTCAGCGTGAACCTTTCATCATCAAAATCCCAGCCACGTGAGTCAGCGTGCACCTTTCATCAACAATATTCCAGCCAGGTGAGTCAGCATGCACCTTTCCTCAAAATATCCCAGCCACTTGAGTCAGTGTGCACCTTTCATCAGCAATATCCCAGCCACCTGAGTGATTATACACGTTTCATCAACAATTCCCAGCCACATGAGTCAGTGTGCACCTTTCATCAACAATATCCCAGCCACGTGAGTCAGTGTGAACCTTTCATCAACAATATCCCAGCCAGGTGAGTAAGTGTACACCTTTTTTCAACAATATCCGAGCCACTTGAGTCAGTGTGCACCTTTAATCAACAATATCCCAGCCACGTGAGTCACTGTGCATCTTTCATGAACAATATCCCAGACACGTGAGTCAGCGTGCACCTTTCATCAACAATATCCCAGCCACGTGAGTGATTGTGCACCTTTCATCAACAATATCCCAGCCACGTGAGTCAGAGTGTAGCTTTCATCAACAATACCCCAGCCATGTGACTCATTGTGCAGCTTTCATCGACAGTTTCCAGCCACGTGACTCATAGTACACGTGGCATCTACAATTCCCAGCCACGTGGGTCAGTGTGCAACTTTCATCAACAATTCCCAGCCACGTGAGTCAGCGTGTAGCTTTCATCAACAATAACCCAGCCATGTGACTCATTGTGCAGCTTTCATCAAAAGTTTCCAGCCACGTGTTTCAGCGTGCACCTTTCATCAACCATATCCCAGCCACGTGAGTCAGAGTGCACCTTTCATCAACAATTTCCAGCTACGTGACTCATTGTGCACCTTCCATCAACAATTCCCAGTCACATTACTCATTGTGCACGTTTCATCAATAATATCCCAGTCACATGTGTCACCGTGCAACTTTCATCAACAATTCCCAGCCACGTGTGTCAGCGTGCACCTTTCATCAACAAAATCCCAGCCATGTGAGTCAGTGTGCACCTTTAATCAACAATTTCCTGCCTCGTGTCTCATTGTGCACCTTTCCTCAAACAAGATCCCTGCCACGTGAGTCAGCGTGCACCTTTCATCAACTATATCACAGCCACGTGACTCATCGTGCACCATTCATCAAGAATATCCCAACCACGTGAGTCAGAGTGCACCTTTCATCAACAATATCCCAGACACGTGAGTCAACGTGCACCTTTCATCAACGATAAACCAGCGACGTGAGTCAGAGTGCACTTTTTTTCAACAAATTCCAGCCACGTGAGTGATTGTGCACCTTTCATCAACAATTCCCAGCCGCGTGAGTCAGTGTGCACCTTTCATCAACAATTTCAAGCCACGTGACTCATTGTGCATATTCGATCAACAATTCCCAGCCACGTGAATAATTATGGACTTTTCATCAACAATATCCACAGCCACATGTGTCAGCGTGCCCCTTTCATCAACAATATCCCAGCCGCGTGAGTCAGTGTGCACCTTTCATCAACAATTTCCTTCCTGGTGTCTCATTGTGCACCTTTCATCAACAATATCCCAGGCACGTGAGTCAGCGTGCAGCTTTCATTGATGATTTCCAGCCACGAGAGTCAGCGTGCACCTTTCATCATCAATATCCCAGCCACGTGAGTCACTGTGCATCTTTCATCAACAATATCCCAGACACGTGAGTCAGCGTGCACCTTTCATCAATGATAAACCAGCCACGTGAGTCAGAGTGCACTTTTCATAAACAAATTCCAGCCACGTGAGTCAGCGTGCATCTTTCATCAACAATATCCCAGCCATGTGAGTGATTGTGCACCTTTCAACAACAATTCCCAGCCGCGTGAGTCAGTGTGCACCTTTCATCAACAATTTCAAGCCACGTGACTCATTGTGCATATTCGATCAACAATTCCCAGCCACGTGAATAATTATGGACTTTTCATCAACAATATCCACAGCCACATGTGTCAGCGTGCCCCTTTCATCAACAATATCCCAGCCATGTGAGTCAGTGTGCACCTTTAATCAACAATTTCCTGCCTCGTGTCTCATTGTGCACCTTTCCTCAACAAAATCCCTGCCACGTGAGTCAGCGTGCACCTTTCATCAACTATATCCCAGCCACGTGACTCATCGTGCACCATTCATCAAGAATATCCCAACCACGTGAGTCAGAGTGCACCTTTCATCAACAATATCCCAGACACGTGAGTCAGTGTGCAACTTTCATCAACAATATCCCAGCCACGTGAGTCAGAGTGCACCTTTCATCAACAATATCCAAGACACATGAGTCAGTGTGCAACTTTCATCAACAATATCCCAGCCACGTGAGTGATTGTGCACCTTTCATCAACAATTCCGAGCAACGTGAGTCAGTGTGCACCTTTCATTGATGATTTCCAGCCACGAGAGTCAGCGTGCACCTTTCATCAACAATATCCCAGACACGTGAGTCAGCGTGCACCTTTCATCAACGATAAACCAGCCACGTGAGTCAGAGTGCACTTTTCATCAACAAATTCCAGCCTCGTGAGTCAGCGTGCATCTTTCATCAACAATATCCCAGCCACGTGAGTGATTGTGCACCTTTCATCAACAATTCCCAGCCGCGTGAGTCAGTGTGCACCTTTCATCAACAATTTCAAGCCACGTGACTCATTGTGCATATTCGATCAACAATTCCCAGCCACGTGAATAATTATGGACTTTTCATCAACAATATCCACAGCCACATGTGTCAGCGTGCCCCTTTCCTCAACAAAATCCCTGCCACGTGAGTCAGCGTGCACCTTTCATCAACTATATCACAGCCACGTGACTCATCGTGCACCACTCACCAAGAATATCCCAACCACGTGAGTCAGAGTGCACCTTTCATCAACAATATCCCAGACACGTGAGTCAGTGTGCAACTTTCATCAACAATATCCCAGCCACATGAGTGATTGTGAACCTTTCATCAACAATTCCCAGCCGCGTGAGTCAGTGTGCACCTTTCATCAACAATTTCCTTCCTGGTGTCTCATTGTGCACCTTTCATCAACAATATCCCAGGCACGTGAGTCAGCGTGCAGCTTTCATTGATGATTTCCAGCCACGAGAGTCAGCGTGCACCTTTCATCATCAATATCCCAGCCACGTGAGTCACTGTGCATCTTTCATCAACAATATCCCAGACACGTGAGTCAGCGTGCACCTTTCATCAATGATAAACCAGCCACGTGAGTCAGAGTGCACTTTTCATAAACAAATTCCAGCCACGTGAGTCAGCGTGCATCTTTCATCAACAATATCCCAGCCATGTGAGTGATTGTGCACCTTTCAACAACAATTCCCAGCCGCGTGAGTCAGTGTGCACCTTTCATCAACAATTTCAAGCCACGTGACTCATTGTGCATATTCGATCAACAATTCCCAGCCACGTGAATAATTATGGACTTTTCATCAACAATATCCACAGCCACATGTGTCAGCGTGCCCCTTTCATCCACAATATCCCAGCCATGTGAATCAGTGTGCACCTTTAATCAACAATTTCCTGCCTCGTATCTCATTGTGCACCTTTCCTCAACAAAATCCCTGCCACGTGAGTCAGCGTGCACCTTTCATCAACTATATCCCAGCCACGTGACTCATCGTGCACCATTCATCAAGAATATCCCAACCACGTGAGTCAGAGTGCACCTTTCATCAACAATATCCCAGACACGTGAGTCAGTGTGCAAATTTCATCAACAATATCCCAGCCACGTGAGTGATTGTGCAGCTTTCATCAACAATTCCGAGCCACGTGAGTCAGTGTGCACCTTTCATTGATGATTTCCAGCCACGAGAGTCAGCGTGCACCTTTCATCAACAATATCCCAGACACGTGAGTCAGCGTGCATCTTTCATCAACAATATCCCAGCCACGTGAGTGATTGTGCACCTTTCATCAACAATTCCCAGCCGCGTGAGTCAGTGTGCACCTTTCATCAACAATTTTAAGCCACGTGACTCATTGTGCATATTCGATCAACAATTCCCAGCCACGTGAATAATTATGGACTTTTCATCAACAATATCCACAGCCACATGTGTCAGCGTGCCCCTTTCATCAACAATATCCCAGCCACGTGAGTCAGTGTGCACCTTTAATCAACAATTTCCTGCCTCGTGTCTCATTGTGCACCTTTCCTCAAAAAAATACCAGCCACGTGAGACAGCGTGCACCTTTCATCAACTATATCCCAGCCACGTGACTCATCGTGCACGATTCATCAAGAATATCCCAACCACGTGAGTCAGAGTGCACCTTTCATCAACAATATCCCAGACACGTGAGTCAACGTGCACCTTTCATCAACGATAAACCAGCGACGTGAGTCAGAGTGCACTTTTTTTCAACAAATTCCAGCCACGTGAGTCAGCGTGCATCTTTCATCAACAATATCCCAGCCACGTGAGTGATTGTGCACCTTTCATCAACAATTCCCAGCCGCGTGAGTCAGTGTGCACCTTTCATCAACAATTTCAAGCCACGTGACTCATTGTGCATATTCGATCAACAATTCCCAGCCACGTGAATAATTATGGACTTTTCATCAACAATATCCACAGCCACATGTGTCAGCGTGCCCCTTTCATCAACAATATCCCAGCCACGTGAGTCAGCATTCACCTTTCATCAACGCTTTATAGCCACGTCAGTCAGTGTGCACCTTTCATCAACAATATTCAGCCACGTGACTCATAGTACACGTGGCATCAACAATTCCCAGCCACGTGGGTCAGCGTGCAACTTTCATCAACAATTCCCAGCCACGTGAGTCAGCGTGTAGCTTTCATCAACAATAACCCAGCCATGTGACTCATTGTGCAGCTTTCATCAACAGTTTCCAGCAACGTGTGTCAGCGTGAACCTTTCATCATCAAAATCCCAGCCACGTGAGTCAGCGTGCACCTTTCATCAACAATATTCCAGCCAGGTGAGTCAGCATGCACCTTTCCTCAAAATATCCCAGCCACTTGAGTCAGTGTGCACCTTTCATCAGCAATATCCCAGCCACCTGAGTGATTATACATGTTTCATCAACAATTCCCAGCCACATGAGTCAGTGTGCACCTTTCATCAACAATATCCCAGCCACGTGAGTCAGTGTGAACCTTTCATCAACAATATCCCAGCCAGGTGAGTAAGTGTACACCTTTTATCAACAATATCCGAGCCACTTGAGTCAGTGTGCACCTTTAATCAACAATATCCCAGCCACGTGAGTCACTGTGCATCTTTCATGAACAATATCCCAGACACGTGAGTCAGCGTGCACCTTTCATCAACAATATCCCAGCCACGTGAGTGATTGTGCACCTTTCATCAACAATATCCCAGCCACGTGAGTGATTGTGCACCTTTCATCAACAATATCCCAGCCACGTGAGTCAGAGTGTAGCTTTCATCAACAATACCCCAGCCATGTGACTCATTGTGCAGCTTTCATCGACAGTTTCCAGCCACGTGACTCATAGTACACGTGGCATCTACAATTCCCAGCCACGTGGGTCAGTGTGCAACTTTCATCAACAATTCCCAGCCACGTGAGTCAGCGTGTAGCTTTCATCAACAATAACCCAGCCATGTGACTCATTGTGCAGCTTTCATCAAAAGTTTCCAGCCACGTGTTTCAGCGTGCACCTTTCATCAACCATATCCCAGCCACGTGAGTCAGAGTGCACCTTTCATCAACAATTTCCAGCTACGTGACTCATTGTGCACCTTCCATCAACAATTCCCAGTCACATTACTCATTGTGCACGTTTCATCAATAATATCCCAGTCACATGTGTCACCGTGCAACTTTCATCAACAATTCCCAGCCACGTGTGTCAGCGTGCACCTTTCATCAACAAAATCCCAGCCATGTGAGTCAGTGTGCACCTTTAATCAACAATTTCCTGCCTCGTGTCTCATTGTGCACCTTTCCTCAAACAAGATCCCTGCCACGTGAGTCAGCGTGCACCTTTCATCAACTATATCACAGCCACGTGACTCATCGTGCACCATTCATCAAGAATATCCCAACCACGTGAGTCAGAGTGCACCTTTCATCAACAATATCCCAGACACGTGAGTCAGTGTGCAAATTTCATCAACAATATCCCAGCCACGTGAGTGATTGTGCAGCTTTCATCAACAATTCCGAGCCACGTGAGTCAGTGTGCACCTTTCATTGATGATTTCCAGCCACGAGAGTCAGCGTGCACCTTTCATCAACAATATCCCAGACACGTGAGTCAGCGTGCATCTTTCATCAACAATATCCCAGCCACGTGAGTGATTGTGCACCTTTCATCAACAATTCCCAGCCGCGTGAGTCAGTGTGCACCTTTCATCAACAATTTTAAGCCACGTGACTCATTGTGCATATTCGATCAACAATTCCCAGCCACGTGAATAATTATGGACTTTTCATCAACAATATCCACAGCCACATGTGTCAGCGTGCCCCTTTCATCAACAATATCCCAGCCACGTGAGTCAGTGTGCACCTTTAATCAACAATTTCCTGCCTCGTGTCTCATTGTGCACCTTTCCTCAAAAAAATACCAGCCACGTGAGACAGCGTGCACCTTTCATCAACTATATCCCAGCCACGTGACTCATCGTGCACGATTCATCAAGAATATCCCAACCACGTGAGTCAGAGTGCACCTTTCATCAACAATGTCCCAGACACGTGAGTCAACGTGCACCTTTCATCAACGATAAACCAGCGACGTGAGTCAGAGTGCACTTTTTTTCAACAAATTCCAGCCACGTGAGTCAGCGTGCACCTTTCATCAACAATTTCAAGCCACGTGACTCATTGTGCATATTCGATCAACAATTCCCAGCCACGTGAATAATTATGGACTTTTCATCAACAATATCCACAGCCACATGTGTCAGCGTGCCCCTTTCATCAACAATATCCCAGCCACGTGAGTCAGCATTCACCTTTCATCAACGCTTTCCAGCCACGTCAGTCAGTGTGCACCTTTCATCAACAATATTCAGCCACGTGACTCATAGTACACGTGGCATCAACAATTCCCAGCCACGTGGGTCAGCGTGCAACTTTCATCAACAATTCCCAGCCACGTGAGTCAGCGTGTAGCTTTCATCAACAATATCCCAGCCACGTGAGTGATTGTGCACCTTTCATCAACAATATCCCAGCCACGTGAGTCAGAGTGTAGCTTTCATCAACAATACCCCAGCCATGTGACTCATTGTGCAGCTTTCATCGACAGTTTCCAGCCACGTGACTCATAGTACACGTGGCATCTACAATTCCCAGCCACGTGGGTCAGTGTGCAACTTTCATCAAGGCTTTCCAGCCACGTCAGTCAGTGTGCACCTTTCATCAACAATATTCAGCCACGTGACTCATAGTACACGTGGCATCAACAATTCCCAGCCACGTGGGTCAGCGTGCAACTTTCATCAACAATTCCCAGCCACGTGAGTCAGCGTGCACCTTTCATCAACAATATCCCAGCCACGTGAGTGATTGTGCACCTTTCATCAACAATATCCCAGCCACGTGAGTCAGAGTGTAGCTTTCATCAACAATACCCCAGCCATGTGACTCATTGTGCAGCTTTCATCGACAGTTTCCAGCCACGTGACTCATAGTACACGTGGCATCTACAATTCCCAGCCACGTGGGTCAGTGTGCAACTTTCATCAACAATTCCCAGCCACGTGAGTCAGCGTGTAGCTTTCATCAACAATAACCCAGCCATGTGACTCATTGTGCAGCTTTCATCAAAAGTTTCCAGCCACGTGTTTCAGCGTGCACCTTTCATCAACCATATCCCAGCCACGTGAGTCAGAGTGCACCTTTCATCAACAATTTCCAGCTACGTGACTCATTGTGCACCTTCCATCAACAATTCCCAGTCACATTACTCATTGTGCACGTTTCATCAATAATATCCCAGTCACATGTGTCACCGTGCAACTTTCATCAACAATTCCCAGCCACGTGTGTCAGCGTGCACCTTTCATCAACAAAATCCCAGCCATGTGAGTCAGTGTGCACCTTTAATCAACAATTTCCTGCCTCGTGTCTCATTGTGCACCTTTCCTCAAACAAGATCCCTGCCACGTGAGTCAGCGTGCACCTTTCATCAACAATTTCCTTCCTGGTGTCTCATTGTGCACCTTTCATCAACAATATCCCAGGCACGTGAGTCAGCGTGCAGCTTTCATTGATGATTTCCAGCCACGAGAGTCAGCGTGCACCTTTCATCATCAATATCCCAGCCACGTGAGTCACTGTGCATCTTTCATCAACAATATCCCAGACACGTGAGTCAGCGTTCACCTTTCATCATTGATAAACCAGCCACGTGAGTCAGAGTGCACTTTTCATAAACAAATTCCAGCCACGTGAGTCAGCGTGCAACTTTCATCAACAATATCCCAGCCATGTGAGTGATTGTGCACCTTTCAACAACAATTCCCAGCCGCGTGAGTCAGTGTGCACCTTTCATCAACAATTTCAAGCCACGTGACTCATTGTGCATATTCGATCAACAATTCCCAGCCACGTGAATAATTATGGACTTTTCATCAACAATATCCACAGCCACATGTGTCAGCGTGCCCCTTTCATCAACAATATCCCAGCCATGTGAGTCAGTGTGCACCTTTAATCAACAATATCCCAGGCACGTGAGTCAGCGTGCAGCTTTCATTGATGATTTCCAGCCACGAGAGTCAGCGTGCACCTTTCATCATCAATATCCCAGCCACGTGAGTCACTGTGCATCTTTCATCAACAATATCCCAGACACGTGAGTCAGCGTTCACCTTTCATCAATGATAAACCAGCCACGTGAGTCAGAGTGCACTTTTCATAAACAAATTCCAGCCACGTGAGTCAGCGTGCATCTTTCATCAACAATATCCCAGCCATGTGAGTGATTGTGCACCTTTCAACAACAATTCCCAGCCGCGTGAGTCAGTGTGCACCTTTCATCAACAATTTCAAGCCACGTGACTCATTGTGCATATTCGATCAACAATTCCCAGCCACGTGAATAATTATGGACTTTTCATCAACAATATCCACAGCCACATGTGTCAGCGTGCCCCTTTCATCAACAATATCCCAGCCACGTGAGTCAGCATTCACCTTTCATCAACGCTTTCCAGCCACGTCAGTCAGTGTGCACCTTTCATCAACAATATTCAGCCACGTGACTCATAGTACACGTGTCATCAACAATTCCCAGCCACGTGGGTCAGCGTGCAACTTTCATCAACAATTCTCAGCCACGTGAGTCAGCGTGCACCTTTCATCAACAATATCCCAGCCACGTGAGTGATTGTGCACCTTTCATCAACAATATCCCAGCCACGTGAGTCAGAGTGTAGCTTTCATCAACAATACCCCAGCCATGTGACTCATTGTGCAGCTTTCATCGACAGTTTCCAGCCACGTGACTCATAGTACACGTGGCATCTACAATTCCCAGCCACGTGGGTCAGTGTGCAACTTTCATCAACAATTCCCAGCCACGTGAGTCAGCGTGTAGCTTTCATCAACAATAACCCAGCCATGTGACTCATTGTGCAGCTTTCATCAAAAGTTTCCAGCCACGTGTTTCAGCGTGCACCTTTCATCAACCATATCCCAGCCACGTGAGTCAGAGTGCACCTTTCATCAACAATTTCCAGCTACGTGACTCATTGTGCACCTTCCATCAACAATTCCCAGTCACATTACTCATTGTGCACGTTTCATCAATAATATCCCAGTCACATGTGTCACCGTGCAACTTTCATCAACAATTCCCAGCCACGTGTGTCAGCGTGCACCTTTCATCAACAAAATCCCAGCCATGTGAGTCAGTGTGCACCTTTAATCAACAATTTCCTGCCTCGTGTCTCATTGTGCACCTTTCCTCAAACAAGATCCCTGCCACGTGAGTCAGCGTGCACCTTTCATCAACTATATCACAGCCACGTGACTCATCGTGCACCATTCATCAAGAATATCCCAACCACGTGAGTCAGAGTGCACCTTTCATCAACAATATCCCAGCCACGTGAGTCAGAGTGTAGCTTTCATCAACAATACCCCAGCCATGTGACTCATTGTGCAGCTTTCATCGACAGTTTCCAGCCACGTGACTCATAGTACACGTGGCATCTACAATTCCCAGCCACGTGGGTCAGTGTGCAACTTTCATCAACAATTCCCAGCCACGTGAGTCAGCGTGTAGCTTTCATCAACAATAACCCAGCCATGTGACTCATTGTGCAGCTTTCATCAAAAGTTTCCAGCCACGTGTTTCAGCGTGCACCTTTCATCAACCATATCCCAGCCACGTGAGTCAGAGTGCACCTTTCATCAACAATTTCCAGCTACGTGACTCATTGTGCACCTTCCATCAACAATTCCCAGTCACATTACTCATTGTGCACGTTTCATCAATAATATCCCAGTCACATGTGTCACCGTGCAACTTTCATCAACAATTCCCAGCCACGTGTGTCAGCGTGCACCTTTCATCAACAAAATCCCAGCCATGTGAGTCAGTGTGCACCTTTAATCAACAATTTCCTGCCTCGTGTCTCATTGTGCACCTTTCCTCAAACAAGATCCCTGCCACGTGAGTCAGCGTGCACCTTTCATCAACTATATCACAGCCACGTGACTCATCGTGCACCATTCATCAAGAATATCCCAACCACGTGAGTCAGAGTGCACCTTTCATCAACAATATCCCAGACACGTGAGTCAGTGTGCAACTTTCATCAACAATATCCCAGCCACATGAGTGATTGTGAACCTTTCATCAACAATTCCCAGCCGTGTGAGTCAGTGTGCACCTTTCATCAACAATTTCCTTCCTGGTGTCTCATTGTGCACCTTTCATCAACAATATCCCAGGCACGTGAGTCAGCGTGCAGCTTTCATTGATGATTTCCAGCCACGAGAGTCAGCGTGCACCTTTCATCATCAATATCCCAGCCACGTGAGTCACTGTGCATCTTTCATCAACAATATCCCAGACACGTGAGTCAGCGTGCACCTTTCATCAATGATAAACCAGCCACGTGAGTCAGAGTGCACTTTTCATAAACAAATTCCAGCCACGTGAGTCAGCGTGCATCTTTCATCAACAATATCCCAGCCATGTGAGTGATTGTGCACCTTTCAACAACAATTCCCAGCCGCGTGAGTCAGTGTGCACCTTTCATCAACAATTTCAAGCCACGTGACTCATTGTGCATATTCGATCAACAATTCCCAGCCACGTGAATAATTATGGACTTTTCATCAACAATATCCACAGCCACATGTGTCAGCGTGCCCCTTTCATCAACAATATCCCAGCCATGTGAATCAGTGTGCACCTTTAATCAACAATTTCCTGCCTCGTGTCTCATTGTGCACCTTTCCTCAACAAAATCCCTGCCACGTGAGTCAGCGTGCACCTTTCATCAACTATATCACAGCCACGTGACTCATCGTGCACCATTCATCAAGAATATCCCAACCACGAGAGTCAGAGTGCACCTTTCATCAACAATATCCCAGACACGTGAGTCAGTGTGCACCTTTCATCAACAATTTCAAGCCACGTGACTCATTGTGCATATTCGATCAACAATTCCCAGCCACGTGAATAATTATGGACTTTTCATCAATATCCACAGCCACATGTGTCAGCGTGCCCCTTTCATCAACAATATCCCAGCCACGTGAGTCAGCATTCACCTTTCATCAACGCTTTCCAGCCACGTCAGTCAGTGTGCACCTTTCATCAACAATATTCAGCCACGTGACTCATAGTACACGTGGCATCAACAATTCCCAGCCACGTGGGTCAGCGTGCAACTTTCATCAACAATTCCCAGCCACGTGGGTCAGCGTGCAACTTTCATCAACAATTCCCAGCCACGTGAATAATTATGGACTTTTCATCAATATCCACAGCCACATGTGTCAGCGTGCCCCTTTCATCAACAATATCCCAGCCATGTGAGTCAGTGTGCACCTTTAATCAACAATTTCCTGCCTCGTGTCTCATTGTGCACCTTTCCTCAACAAAATCCCTGCCACGTGAGTCAGCGTGCACCTTTCATCAACTATATCCCAGCCACGTGACTCATCGTGCACCATTCATCAAGAATATCCCAACCACGTGAGTTAGAGTGCACCTTTCATCAACAATATTCCAGACACGTGAGTCAGTGTGCAACTTTCATCAACAATATCCCAGCCACGTGAGTCAGAGTGCACCTTTCATCAACAATATCCAAGACACATGAGTCAGTGTGCAACTTTCATCAACAATATCCCAGCCACGTGAGTGATTGTGCACCTTTCATCAACAATTCCGAGCCACGTGAGTCAGTGTGCACCTTTCATTGATGATATACAGCCACGAGAGTCAGCGTGCACCTTTCATCAACAATATCCCAGACACGTGAGTCAGCATGCACCTTTCATCAACGGTAAACCAGCCACGTGAGTCAGAGTGCACTTTTCATCAACAAATTCCAGCCTCGTGAGTCAGCGTGCATCTTTCATCAACAATATCCCAGCCACGTGAGTGATTGTGCACCTTTCATCAACAATTCCCAGCCGCGTGAGTCAGTGTGCACCTTTCATCATCAATTTCAAGCTACGTGACTCATTGTGCATATTCGATCAACAATTCCCAGCCACGTGAATAATTATGGACTTTTCATCAACAATATCCACAGCCACATGTGTCAGCGTGCCTCTTTCATCAACAATATCCCAGCCATGTGAGTCAGTGTGCACCTTTAATCAACAATTTCCTGCCTCGTGTCTCATTGTGCACCTTTCCTCAACAAAATCCCTGCCACGTGAGTCAGCGTGCACCTTTCATCAACTATATCACAGCCACGTGACTCATCGTGCACCATTCATCAAGAATATCCCAACCACGTGAGTCAGAGTGCACCTTTCATCAACAATATCCCAGACACGTGAGTCAGTGTGCAACTTTCATCAACAATATCCCAGCCACATGAGTGATTGTGAACCTTTCATCAACAATTCCCAGCCGCGTGAGTCAGTGTGCACCTTTCATCAACAATTTCCTTCCTGGTGTCTCATTGTGCACCTTTCATCAACAATATCCCAGGCATGTGAGTCAGCGTGCAGCTTTCATTGATGATTTCCAGCCACGAGAGTCAGCGTGCACCTTTCATCATCAATATCCCAGCCACGTGAGTCACTGTGCATCTTTCATCAACAATATCCCAGACACGTGAGTCAGCGTGCACCTTTCATCAATGATAAACCAGCCACGTGAGTCAGAGTGCACTTTTCATCAACAAATTCCAGCCTCGTGAGTCAGCGTGCATCTTTCATCAACAATATCCCAGCCACGTGAGTGATTGTGCACCTTTCATCAACAATTCCCAGCCGCGTGAGTCAGTGTGCACCTTTCATCAACAATTTCAAGCCACGTGACTCATTGTGCATATTCGATCAACAATTCCCAGCCACGTGAATAATTATGGACTTTTCATCAACAATATCCACAGCCACATGTGTCAGCGTGCCCCTTTCATCATCAATATCCCAGCCACGTGAGTCAGCATTCACCTTTCATCAACGCTTTCCAGCCACGTCAGTCAGTGTGCACCTTTCATCAACAATATTCAGCCACGTGACTCATAGTACACGTGGCATCAACAATTCCCAGCCACGTGGGTCAGCGTGCAACTTTCATCAACAATTCCCAGCCACGTGAGTCAGCGTGTAGCTTTCATCAACAATAACCCAGCCATGTGACTCATTGTGCAGCTTTCATCAACAGTTTCCAGCCACGTGTGTCAGCGTGAACCTTTCATCATCAAAATCCCAGCCACGTGAGTGAGCGTGCACCTTTCATCAACAATATTCCTGCCAGGTGAGTCAGCATGCACCTTTCCTCAAAATATCCCAGCCACTTGAGTCAGTGTGCACCTTTCATCAGCAATATCCCAGCCACCTGAGTGATTATACACGTTTCATCAACAATTCCCAGCCACATGAGTCAGTGTGCACCTTTCATCAACAATATCCCAGCCACGTGAGTCAGTGTGAACCTTTCATCAACAATATCCCAGCCAGGTGAGTAAGTGTACACGTTTTATCAACAATATCCGAGCCACTTGAGTCAGTGTGCACCTTTAATCAACAATTTCCTGCCTCGTGTCTCATTGTGCACCTTTCATCAACAATATCCCAGCCACGTGAGTCAGCGTGCACCTTTCATCAACAATATCCCAGGCACGTGAGTCAGCATTCACCTTTCATCAACGCTTTCCAGCCACGTCAGTCAGTGTGCACCTTTCATCAACAATATTCAGCCACGTGACTCATAGTACACGTGGCATCAACAATTCCCAGCCACGTGGGTCAGCGTGCAACTTTCATCAACAATTCCCAGCCACGTGAGTCAGCGTGTAGCTTTCATCAACAATAACCCAGCCATGTGACTCATTGTGCAGCTTTCATCAACAGTTTCCAGCCACGTGTGTCAGCGTGAACCTTTCATCATCAAAATCCCAGCCACGTGAGTGAGCGTGCACCTTTCATCAACAATATTCCTGCCAGGTGAGTCAGCATGCACCTTTCCTCAAAATATCCCAGCCACTTGAGTCAGTGTGCACCTTTCATCAGCAATATCCCAGCCACCTGAGTGATTATACACGTTTCATCAACAATTCCCAGCCACATGAGTCAGTGTGCACCTTTCATCAACATTTATCCCAGCCACGTGAGTCAGTGTGAACCTTTCATCAACAATATCCCAGCCAGGTGAGTAAGTGTACACCTTTTATCAACAATATCCGAGCCACTTGAGTCAGTGTGCACCTTTAATCAACAATATCCCAGGCACGTGAGTCAGCGTGCACCTTTCATTGATGATTTCCAGCAACGAGAGTCAGCGTGCACCTTTCATCAACAATATCCCAGCCACGTGAGTCACTGTGCATCTTTCATGAACAATATCCCAGACACGTGAGTCAGCGTGCACCTTTCATCAACAATATCCCAGCCACGTGAGTGATTGTGCACCTTTCATCAACAATATCCCAGCCACGTGAGTCAGAGTGTAGCTTTCATCAACAATACCCCAGCCATGTGACTCATTGTGCAGCTTTCATCGACAGTTTCCAGCCACGTGACTCATAGTACACGTGGCATCTACAATTCCCAGCCACGTGGGTAAGTGTGCAACTTTCATCAACAATTCCCAGCCACGTGAGTCAGCGTGTAGCTTTCATCAACAATAACACAGCCATGTGACTCATTGTGCAGCTTTCATCAACAGTTTCCAGCCACGTGTTTCAGCGTGCACCTTTCATCAACCATATCCCAGCCACGTGAGTCAGAGTGCACCTTTCATCAACAATTTCCAGCTACGTGACTCATTGTGCACCTTCCATCAACAATTCCCAGTCACATTACTCATTGTGCACGTTTCATCAATAATATCCCAGTCACATGTGTCACCGTGCAACTTTCATCAACAATTCCCAGCCACGTGTGTCAGCGTGCACCTTTCATCAACAAAAACCCAGCCATGTGAGTCAGTGTGCACCTTTAATCAACAATTTCCTGCCTCGTGTCTCACTGTGCACCTTTCCTCAACAAAATCCCTGCCACGTGAGTCAGCGTGCACCTTTCATCAACTATATCACAGCCACGTGACTCATCGTGCACCATTCATCAAGAATATCCCAACCACGTGAGTCAGAGTGCACCTTTCATCAACAATATCCCAGACACGTGAGTCAGTGTGCAACTTTCATCAACAATATCCCAGCCACATGAGTGATTGTGAACCTTTCATCAACAATTCCCAGCCGCGTGAGTCAGTGTGCACCTTTCATCAACAATTTCCTTCCTGGTGTGTCATTGTGCACCTTTCATCAACAATATCCCAGGCACGTGAGTCAGCGTGCAGCTTTCATTGATGATTTCCAGCCACGAGAGTCAGCGTGCACCTTTCATCATCAATATCCCAGCCACGTGAGTCACTGTGCATCTTTCATCAACAATATCCCAGACACGTGAGTCAGCGTGCACCTTTCATCAATGATAAACCAGCCACGTGAGTCAGAGTGCACTTTTCATAAACAAATTCCAGCCACGTGAGTCAGCGTGCATCTTTCATCAACAATATCCCAGCCATGTGAGTGATTGTGCACCTTTCAACAACAATTCCCAGCCGCGTGAGTCAGTGTGCACCTTTCATCAACAATTTCAAGCCACGTGACTCATTGTGCATATTCGATCAACAATTCCCAGCCACGTGAATAATTATGGACTTTTCATCAACAATATCCACAGCCACATGTGTCAGCGTGCCCCTTTCATCAACAATATCCCAGCCATGTGAATCAGTGTGCACCTTTAATCAACAATTTCCTGCCTCGTGTCTCATTTTGCACCTTTCCTCAACAAAATCCCTGCCACGTGAGTCAGCGTGCACCTTTCATCAACTATATCACAGCCACGTGACTCATCGTGCACCATTCATCAAGAATATCCCAACCACGTGAGTCAGAGTGCACCTTTCATCAACAATATCCCAGACACGTGAGTCAGTGTGCAAATTGCATCAACAATATCCCAGCCACGTGAGTGATTGTGCACCTTTCATCAACAATTCCGAGCCACGTGAGTCAGTGTGCACCTTTCATTGATGATTTCCAGCCACGAGAGTCAGCGTGCACCTTTCATCAACAATATCCCAGACACGTGAGTCAGCGTGCACCTTTCATCAACGATAAACCAGCCACGTGAGTCAGAGTGCACTTTTCATCAACAAATTCCAGCCACGTGAGTCAGCGTGCATCTTTCATCAACGATATCCCAGCCACGTGAGTGATTGTGCACCTTTCATCAACAATTCCCAGCCGCGTGAGTCAGTGTGTATCTTTCATCAACAATTTTAAGCCACGTGACTCATTGTGCATATTCGATCAACAATTCCCAGCCACGTGAATAATTATGGACTTTTCATCAACAATATCCACAGCCACATGTGTCAGCGTGCCCCTTTCATCAACAATATCCCAGCCACGTGAGTCAGTGTGCACCTTTAATCAACAATTTCCTGCCTCGTGTCTCATTGTGCACCTTTCCTCAAAAAAATACCAGCCACGTGAGACAGCGTGCACCTTTCATCAACTATATCCCAGCCACGTGACTCATCGTGCACGATTCATCAAGAATATCCCAACCACGTGAGTCAGAGTGCACCTTTCATCAACAATATCCCAGCCACGTGAGTCAGTATGCACATTCCATCAACAATATCCCAGACACGTGAGTCAGTGTGCAACTTTCATCAACAATATCCCAGCCACGTGAGGCAGAGTGCACCTTTCATCAACAATATCCCAGCCACGTGAGTCAGCGTGCACCTTTAATCAAAAAATTTCCTTCCTCGTGTCTCATTGTGCACCTTTCATCAACAATATCCCAGCCACGTGAGTCAGTGTGCAGCTTTCATCAACAATATCCCAGCCACGTGAGTCAGTATGCACATTCCATCAACAATATCCCAGACACGTGAGTCAGTGTGCAACTTTCATCAACAATATCCCAGCCACGTGAGGCAGAGTGCACCTTTCATCAACAATATCCCAGCCACGTGAGTCAGCGTGCACCTTTAATCAAAAAATTTCCTTCCTCGTGTCTCATTGTGCACCTTTCATCAACAATATCCCAGCCACGTGAGTCAGTGTGCAGCTTTCATCAACAATATCCCAGGCACGTGAGTCAGCATGCAGTTTTCATTGATGATTTCCAGCCACGAGAGTCAGCGTGCACCTTTCATCAACAATATCCCAGACACGTGAGTCAACGTGCACCTTTCATCAACGATAAACCAGCCACGTGAGTCAGAGTGCACTTTTTTTCAACAAATTCCAGCCACGTGAGTCAGCGTGCATCTTTCATCAACAATATCCCAGCCACGTGAGTGATTGTGCACCTTTCATCAACAATTCCCAGCCGCGTGAGTCAGTGTGCACCTTTCATCAACAATTTCAAGCCACGTGACTCATTGTGCATATTCGATCAACAATTCCCAGCCACGTGAATAATTATGGACTTTTCATCAACAATATCCACAGCCACATGTGTCAGTGTGCCCCTTTCATCAACAATATCCCAGCCACGTGAGTCAGCATTCACCTTTCATCAACGCTTTCCAGCCACGTCAGTCAGTGTGCACCTTTCATCAACAATATTCAGCCACGTGACTCATAGTACACGTGGCATCAACAATTCCCAGCCACGTGGGTCAGCGTGCAACTTTCATCAACAATTCCCAGCCACGTGAGTCAGCGTGTAGCTTTCATCAACAATAACCCAGCCATGTGACTCATTGTGCAGCTTTCATCAACAGTTTCCAGCCACGTGTGTCAGCGTGAACCTTTCATCATCAAAATCCCAGCCACGTGAGTGAGCGTGCACCTTTCATCAACAATATTCCTGCCAGGTGAGTCAGCATGCACCTTTCCTCAAAATATCCCAGCCACTTGAGTCAGTGTGCACCTTTCATCAGCAATATCCCAGCCACCTGAGTGATTATACACGTTTCATCAACAATTCCCAGCCACATGAGTCAGTGTGCACCTTTCATCAACAATATCCCAGCCACGTGAGTCAGTGTGAACCTTTCATCAACAATATCCCAGCCAGGTGAGTAAGTGTACACGTTTTATCAACAATATCCGAGCCACTTGAGTCAGTGTGCACCTTTAATCAACAATTTCCTGCCTCGTGTCTCATTGTGCACCTTTCATCAACAATATCCCAGCCACGTGAGTCAGCGTGCACCTTTCATCAACAATATCCCAGGCACGTGAGTCAGCGTGCACCTTTCATTGATGATTTCCAGCAACGAGAGTCAGCGTGCACCTTTCATCAACAATATCCCAGCCACGTGAGTCACTGTGCATCTTTCATGAACAATATCCCAGACACGTGAGTCAGCGTGCACCTTTCATCAACAATATCCCAGCCACGTGAGTGATTGTGCACCTTTCATCAACAATATCCCAGCCACATCAGTCAGCGTGCACCTTTCATCAACAATATCCCAGCCACGTGAGTCAGAGTGTAGCTTTCATCAACAATACCCCAGCCATGTGACTCATTGTGCAGCTTTCATCGACAGTTTCCAGCCACGTGACTCATAGTACACGTGGCATCTACAATTCCCAGCCACGTGGGTCAGTGTGCAACTTTCATCAACAATTCCCAGCCACATGAGTCAGCGTGTAGCTTTCATCAACAATAACCCAGCCATGTGACTCATTGTGCAGCTTTCATCAACAGTTTCCAGCAACGTGTTTCAGCGTGCACCTTTCATCAACCATATCCCAGCCACGTGAGTCAGAGTGCACCTTTCATCAACAATTTCCAGCTACGTGACTCATTGTGCACCTTCCATCAACAATTCCCAGTCACATTACTCATTGTGCACGTTTCATCAATAATATCCCAGTCACATGTGTCACCGTGCAACTTTCATCAACAATTCCCAGCCACGTGTGTCAGCGTGCACCTTTCATCAACAAAATCCCAGCCACCTGAGTCAGCGTGCACCTTTCATCAACAATATCCCAGGCACGTGAGTCAGCGTGCACCTTTAATCAAGAATTTCCAGCCACGTGTCTCATTGTGCACCTTTCATCAACAATATCCCAGCCATGTGATTCAGCGTGTACCTTTCATCAACAATATCTCAGCCACGTGAGTCCGCGTGCACCTTTCATCAACAATATCCCAGCCACGTGACTCAGCGTGCACGTTTCATCAACGATTTCCAGCCACGTGAGTCAGTGTGCACCTTTCATCAACAATATCCCTGCCAGATGAGTCAGCGTGCAACTTTCATCAACAATATCCCTGCCAGGGGAGTCAGCATGCACCTTTCATGAACAATATCCCAGCCACGTGAGTCAGCGTGCACCTTCCATCAACAATTCCCAGCCACGTGACTCATTGTGCACGTTTCATCAACAATATCCCAGCCAGATGAGTCAGCGTGCAACTTTCATCAACAATATCCCTGCCAGAGGAGTCAGCGTGCACCTTTCATGAATAATATCCCAGCCACGGAGTCAGCGTGCACCTTCCATCAACAATTCCCAGCCACATGACTCATTGTGCATATTTCATCAACAATATCCCAGCCATATGTGTCAGCGTGCAACTTTCATCAACAATATCCCTGCATCGTGGGTCTGCTTGCACCTTTAATCAACAATCTCCCTGCCTCGTGAGTCAGCGTGCATCTTTCATCAACAATATCCCAGCCACGTGACTCATTGTACACCTGTCATCAACAGTTCCCTGCCATGTGAGTCAGCGTGCACCTTTCATGAACAATTCCCAGCCACGGGAGTCAGCGTGCACCTTTCGTCAACAATATCCCAGCCGCGTGACTCATTGTACACCTGTCATCATCAATTCCCAGCCACGTGAGTCAGCGTGCACCTTTCATCAACAATTCCCAGCCACGTGAGTCAGCGTGCACTTTTCATCAACAATATCCCAGCCACGTGAGTCATCTTGCCCCTTTCATCAACAATATCCCAGTCACGTGAGTCAGCGTTCACCTTTCATCAACGATTTGCAGTCACATGAGTCAGCGTGCATCTTTCATCAACAATATCCCAGCCACGTGAGTGATTGTGCTCCTTTCATCAACAATTTCCAGCCATGTGATTCATTGTGCACCTTCCATCAACAATTCCCAGCCACGTGTGTCATTGTGCACGTTTCATCAACAATATCCCAGCCATCTGAGTCAGTGTGCAACTTTATCAACAATTTCCAGCCACGTGATTCATTGTGCACCTTCCATCAACAATTCCCACCACATGACTCATTGTGCACGTTTCATCAACAATATCCCAGCCACCTGTGTCAGCGTGCACCTTTCATCAACAATATCCCAGCCACGTGAGTCAGCGTGCACCTTTCAGTAATGATTTCCAGCCACGTGAGTCAGCGTGCATTTTTCATCAACAATATCCCTGCCACGTGAGTCATCATGCACCTTTCATCAACAATTTCCAACCACGTGAGTCAGCGTGCACCTTTCATCAACGATTTGCAGTCACACGAGTCAGCGTGCATCTTTCATCAACAATATCCCAGCCACGTGAGTGATTGTGCACCTTTCATCAACAATTCACATGCACGTGAGTCATAGTGCACCTTTCATCAACAATATACCTCTGGAATCTGTATGATTTGGGATTTAACCAAACAGGAACTTCGGGATGTTCTGATTAAAAAAAGCTCGACTGGAGCAATAGTTGCTTAAATACTGCCTGTACACAATTATCAGTCAGCAAGAAATAACAGATTGTACACTGCATAAAATGATAAAGGAAATATATTTTCAAATTTCAGATTGAACAGTTAAAAGGAAAAAGAAAGGAAAAATAAAAGGTCTCATTACTGTTAAACCAGTCCAAAGTGCACACTGTGCAGGAACTCATACTGGAGTCATCTTTTACTCACGTGCTGGACCCACAATATCCTTGCCCCATGACTAAGCTCATTTTAAGGAGGTGCTGCTGAACATCTTCTACCTCCACCGGTTCTAACCGGCGAGACTTCTCTCGGAAAGGGGTGTCCTTGGTTACTGTAAAAATGTGGCAAGTACTCTTGGATTTCCCAATGACTATATGACATTTAGCTGAACCATTAGCAGACATCCATCGAATGAGTTCAGATCAAAGTTTTTCCACCTCATTCCTCATTCCATCAGAGGCCACTTTAGCAAAAGAGGCCATCACTGAAGCACAACTCGGCTTTTGGAAATGTCCCGCTTCTCAATCATGTTTTCGTCTCACTAACTTCTGACTAACTCTGTAGAAGATGGAGGAGGGCACATCTTGTAGGTTATTGAAATACCTAGAACATTCATGTCATGTGACAGTTCACCTTTCACAACTTGCTCCACTCTCAAGAATTTCTCTTAGACAGTTGAATGCCCCCATTGTGGCACAAACAGGACAGCTTCTCTCCTTCCTCCCGGAATGTGTGCCCAGACTTCATCAGTTTGGCTTGGTGTGGCTAATGTACTTTCTGCCTTTAGCAACCTCACTATATCAGCTGTGGGACACTTTAAACTCTCTACCAGTCTCTGTTTTTCATATCATCTGAGCTCTGCCATTCATCCAGTAACCAAGAGGTCTCCTCAGCCTCTTCTTCCCATCGGGTGTGTCACTGCGTTCGGATATGTCCCAAGTGCGGAGCGAGAGATGCTGAAGCAGGTTGATAGTTCACAGACTTCATTACGAACAGAGCTGTTAACTAAAACTCTCAAATGGAAAATGAAGCCTACACTGTGGCTGAAAGGAATAATTAAATATAAAATGAATACTGCTAGTCTTCAGAGTCAGTTGACTCGACAGTCCAACTTCTCAGGCAAGGCCGAATGCAAGCAGGCAGCGAAACATTGCTCTGCTTTGCTCAAGTCTCAACAAACACTACGACGTAAAGAATGGAGTTAAATAGCATCACAATGAAATAATAATTAGCTGACATGTGCATATTCACAAGCGTAATTGCCATATCTGCTACACTGCTGAATCTGTGGTTGTGACAGTGTGGGCTTGACTCCAGAGAACACTCCCAGCCTATGATAACTTTGCCTCTCTACAGGTACACTTTGGCACTTATCAAGTATTGCTGTAATAGTCAAAACCAGCTCAGAACTTAAATCAACCACTGAAGGAATCCATTAGACCTTTCACACCAGTCAACTCTTTTCCTTCACTTTGCAGAAATGAGAATAACTTGTCTTTAAAGTCTTTGCCTTCAGCTACATACCGCCTTTCTCTGAAGAGATGAACTGCCTATGGCCTCACCTCTCCAGGGTCTCCCAACCTATCAGGCCATGTGACTTCAGCATGTCACTGCTTCGTCTGGACTAACATGATATCCTGATCAGCCAATTGGTCAAAACACCGTTCAATCAACAGAACTTTCCCCAAAACTCAGCATTCTGAGTAACTGTTCATCGGTAATTCAGACATCCCTCCCACCCCACCCTGCTCAAATCCAGCATTATTTATGAATAATCTCTTTGACTCTCTCCAAACCTTAGTCCCTGTCTAGATCTCATGATTTTAACATACAGCTGCTAGGGCAACATAATTTTTTGAGCAAGTTTTAATTGACCTATGCATATACACAGTTCAATATGTCAGTGAAGTTGAAGTTCATAGCAGTGAATACTCATAAACCTTTTCTTTGTTCAAAAGCACAACAAAGTCAAACTAGAAAATTATAGGCCAGTGAGTTTTCCATTTGTGGTAGGGAAATTACCAGAAATAATTCTTAGAGACAGAACTGAGTTGCATTTTCAAAGCATATACTTATCAGGAATTGTCAGCATGGCTTTGTGTGGGGTAAGTGATTTCCTACATAGTTCAGTGAGTTTTTGAGAAGGTGATGAAAATGACTGATATAGGTAGGACTGTGGATACATATACCCTAGTAAAGCAAGGTTTCTCATGTTAGGCTGATTCAGAAAATCAAGATGCAAAAATCCATATTGATTACATTCAATATTGGCTTAGCCTTAGAAGACAGAGGGTAGTGTGGTAGACAGGTTTATTCTGTCTGTCACCAGTGATGTTCTACAAGAATCTGTGGTGGAACTTACGTTATTTACAATACACATAAAAGATTTGGACAGAAGTATAAGTATTAATGAATTTGCAGATGTCACAAGAATTGGTGGAGTTGTGGATTGTGAGGAAACTTGTCAAAAGATATAGATTGGAAAAATGTGAAGAGAAATGGCAGATAGGACAAGTGTGATCTGAGTAGTCGGTCCAGTGTAAGAGGAAAGTATACGGTAAAGAGCAGGACACTCGGGAGCATGGTGTACAGAGAAATCTAATGGGCACTCATATAAAGTGGTGACAAGGTAGTAGAATGGTAGAGAACGGATACACTTGCCTCAGCGGATGAACCATTAAGTAAAAGTTGGCAAATCTTGTTGCAGCCGTATAAAACATTGTGAGACCACATTTGGAATAATGTACGCAGCTCTGGCCATTGCGTTACAGGAAGGATATAGAGGTCATGCAAAAGAAGTCCACCACCATGTTGTCTAATTTGGAGAGTATTAACTATAAGGAGAGGTTGGACAAACTAGGATCATTTTCTCTGGAATATTGGAAGCTGAGAGGGAAGTCTGACTGGAATATATAAAATGATTAGAGGCATGGATAGGGGGAATTGTCAGAATCGTTTTTCCATGTTGGAAATGTCAAATATTAGAGATCATAGCTTTAAGTTTAAAAGCAGAAAGTTTAAAGGAGATTTGTGGGGCATTTTTCACTCAGGGAGTGATAGTTACCTGGAACACACTGTTTCTACCTCCACAGGAGGTGGTAGAAAGTAAATATAATAACAGCATTTAGCCAGATGCATGAAGAGACAGGGGATGAAGGGATACAGAGCAGTTAGATTGGCTTTAAGTTTGGCACTGACACCAGGGGCTGAGGGGTTGCTTCCTGTGCTGTAAAAGTGGCAATAACTAATCCATGCATTTGTTAAATATGCATTGTCAGTTATCAATACAATGATCTGACAATAAACACATTGTAAAAATTGATTGAAATTGTGATTCATTAAACAATATTTGATTATTATTTTAGGCTAAAGCTCTTGCCAGCAATTGTGTTCCATCATGTATTTCTGGTGATTATAACATATCAGAACATCCATCAAACCTGCAGAGGCAGAACACAGAGTGGAATTGATATTTGTAGATGATATTCCGTGTGTATGATACTGCGGAGCTGTAGGTGACCCAGCAGACAAATGGATTGGTGCTGCTAAATTACATGAACGGTGAATCCATGAACCCCATCTGGCAGTTTAACACACACAAATTGGTAAATTGGAAGTTTATTGTCATTTTCACTGAGTGAGGGTGAAAAAAGCATGCCTTCTATACAAACCATTTCATTAAAGCTGTACATCAAAGTAGTACCAAAAAAACCAGAATGTAGAGTAAAGTGGCACAGCTACAGAGAGTGCAGGGAGACAATCTATTGCTGTCATGATCCCATACTACCAGGCTCTATCTTCTTCCTGTACTCCTATTCAGCTTCATTTAAGATCCGTCTCGCTACAATGGCATCATCTGAAAACTTTCAGATGGAGTTTGGGGCATGCAGTCATGAGTGTGGAGAGATTAGAGTAAGGGAGGGAGGATGCAGTCACGTGAGGCACCAGTGTCCAGAGTAATAATGGCAGAAGTGTTGCTGCGGTTTCTTACTGATTGCAGTCTGTTGGTTGGGAAGACAAAGGTAAAACAGAGAGAACTGGGAGCATAAGGACACGGTCCCTGTGAATGTCATCACAGGTAGACAGAGTGGTGAAGAAGGATTATCAGTTAAGGAATTCAATACCCCAAGTTAGAAAGTCATATTGCTTCAAGATTAATCAGGATTGTGTAATAGGCTGGGCTGATCAGGAGATGTAATAGGAGGTTCATACAATCACAACAAAGTAACTTCAGCCTAATTTATTACTATAAAATAGAAACACAAATAAACAATACAAATACTACATTGGAAGTGAAGTAGATTTCCCCAAGGATTATAGGGTTCATGATTCTCAGCCACAACTTGATTGTTTCTGTTGTCAGGGGAACTCGGAATTCTGACTCACTCGTGAAACCACCAGGCTTCGATCATGGGTGAAGTCCAGCAAACCAGGAAAGGAATCCCAATAAACAAGCATAGAGAGACACAGACAGACAAGCTCTCTGATCTTTTGTTCTCGTAATGAACAGCCTGGGTTCCTTCATTCCACAACACAGGCTCATCAACGCAGTGTTCAGCAGTACCCTAACAAATCAATTGCAAAGTAATGCTCACTCCTCATCCATCAGTCCACCGATGTTTTGGACACAACATTCTGTTGACTTACAAAAGAACATTAATGTTATATATATAAATATGTAATAAGCCGGAATTCGAAAAGGAATCTGTCAAGCCAACTTGATAGACATTTGCATTTTAATTGAGCCTGAGGCTAAGATAAAATCCACCTGCTATCAGCAAACATTCTAAAGTCATTAACAGTGTTTAATCTGTACAGACACTTCACAAACATTACTTACTAACAGTCATACATGCCCCAAATGCTAAGGGTTCATAAGACCATAAGACATAGGAGCAGAATTAGGCTATTCAACCCATCGAGTCTGCTCCTTCATTTCATCATGACTGATGTAATTTTTCACTCAGCCTTAGTCTCCTGCCTTCTCCCTGTATCCCTTTATGCCCTCACCAATCAAGACTCGATCAAACTCTGCCTTAAATATACATGAAGACTTCACCTGCACAACTGCTTATGGCAATGAATTCCACAGATTCAGCACTTTCTAGCTAAAGAAATTCCTCATCTCCATTCTATAAAGCCAGCTCTCTATTCTGAGGCTGTGTCCTCTGGTCTTAGACTCTCCCGCCATAAGAAACATCCTCTCTACATCCACTCTATCAAAGCCTTTCACTATTCAATAGGCTTCAATGAGGTCACCCCTCATTCTTCTGAATTCTGGTGAATACAGGCCCAGAGCCATCTAAAACTATTGATATAATAATATGAAAGCAAGCTAGAAATCAGTATCAAAGTGGTTAGTAAAAGCTTTTTCAAGTATGTTAAAAATAAAAGAGAGATGCCAGTGGATATAGGACTGCTAGAAAACGAGGCTGGAGAAATAATAGCAGAGGGACAAGGAGATGGCAGATGAGCTAAATGAGTATCTTACATCAGTCTTCACTGTGGAAGACACTAGCCGTGCATCAGATGCTGTAGTGTGTGAGAGAAGAGAAGTGAGTGCAGTTCCTGCTACAAAGGAGAAGGTGCTGAAAAAGCTGAAAGACCTAAGGGTACATAAATCACCCGAACAGATGAACTGCACCCTAGGGTTTTGAAACAGGTAGTGATAGAGATTGTGGTGGCATTAGAACTGAGCTTTCAAAAATCATTGGACTCTGGCATAGTGCCAGGGGACTGGAAAATTGCAAATGTCACTCCACATTTTAAGAAGGGAGGAAGGCAGCAGAAAGGAAATTATAGACCAGTTAGCCTGACCTCAGTGATGTTAGAGTCAATTGTTAAGGATGAGGTGATGGAGTACTTGGTGACACAGGACAAGATAGTACAAAGTCAACACCAATTCCTTAAGGGAAAATCCTGCCTGATGAACTTGTTTGAATTCTTTCAGGCAATTACAAGTAGGATAGAAAAAGGGGGTTTAGTGGATATTATATATTTGGTCTTTCAGAAGGCCTTTGACAAGGTGCCACACATGAGGCTGCTAAACAAGTTACGAGCTCATGGTATTACAGGATAGCTTCTAAAGTGGTTAGAAGATTGGCTGATTGGTAGGAGGCAGTGAGAGGGAATAAAAGGACCCTTTTCTGGTTGGCTTCCAGTGACTAGTGGTGTTCCGCAGGGGTCAGTGTTGGGACCACTTCTTTTTATGTTGTATATAAATGATTTAGTTGATCGAATAGGTGGCTTTGTTGTCAAATTTGCAGATGACACAAAGATTGGTGGAGGGGCAGGTAGTGTTGAGGAAACAGGCTGCAGAAGGACTTAGATTAAGAGAATGGGCAAGAAGATGGCAAATGAAATACAATGTTGAAAAATGCATGATCATACACTTTGGTAGAAGAAATAAATGCATGGACTATTTTCTAAATGGGGAGAATATCCAAAAATCTGAGATGCAAAGGGACTTGGGAGTCCTTGTTCAGAACACCCTAAAGGTTAACGTAGGTTGAGTCAGTGGTGAGGAAGGCAAATGCCATGTTAGCATTCATTTCATGAAGTCTAGACTACAAGAGCAGAGATGTGATGCTGAGACTTTATAAAGGCACTGGTGAGGCCTCATCTTGAGTATTGTGAACAGTTTAGGGCCCCTCATCTTTGAAAAGATGTGCTGGCATTGGAGAGGGTCCAGAAGAGGTTCACAAGGATGATTCCAGGACTGAAAGGGTTATTATATGAGGAACGTTTGATGGCTCTGGGTCTGTATTTGCTGGAATTCAGAAGGATGAGGAAGGATCTCATTGAAACCTTTCAAATGTTGAAAGGCCTAGACAGAGTAGATGTGGAAAAGATGTTCTCCAAGTGAGGGCTCACTAATTCTTTATAAAGTCTCAACATTACATCCTTGCTTTTATATTCTTGTCTTATTGAAATGAATGCTGATATTGCATTTGCCTTCCTCAACACAGATTCCACCTGTAAACTAACCTTTAGGGAACCCTCACTAAGGGTTTACAAGTCCCTTTGTGCCTCAGGGTTTTTTTTGTATTTTATCTCCATTTAGAGAATAGTCTACCCTTTCTCTTCTTCTACTAAAGTGCATGACCAATCACTTTCCAACACTATCTTCCATTAGATTAGATTAGATTCAACTTTATTGTCATTGTGCCGAGTACAGATACAAAGCCAATGAAATGCAATTAACATCTAACCAGAAATGCAAAAGAATAGTGTTATTTACAAAATAACTGCAAATAAAAATTAAGTGCAACAGCACACAAATATAAAAGTACTGAGACAGTACTATATGGGTGCAATGCTGCTTAGCGCTGTGATGTGAGGTTCAGCAGGGTCACAGCCTCGGGGAAGAAGCTCTTCCGGTGCCTGCTGGTGCGGGAGTGGAGGCTCTTGTAGCACCTACCAGATGGGAGGAGAGTAAAATGTCCATGGTTAGGGTGAGATGCATCCTTGACAATGCTTTTCACCCTGCCCAGGCAGCGTTCATGGTAGATGTTCCCAATGGTGGGCAATTGGGTGCCGGTAATCTGCTGGGCAGTTTTCACCACATGCTTTGCGGTCCGATACAGGACAATTGCCATACCACATTGAGATGCAGTTGGTGAGTATGCTGTCAATGGTACAGTGGTAAAAGTCCATCTGCCATTCTTTGCCCATCCTCCTAATCCAGGTCCTTCTGTAGCCTCTCTACACCCTCAAAACTACCTGCCCCTCCACCTACCTTCATATCATCTGCAAACTTGGCAACAAAGCCATCAATTCCATCATTCAAATCATTGACATATACTGTAAGATACAGAGGAGATGTCAGGGGTACTTTTTTTTACACAGAGAGTGGTGAGTGCGTGGAATGGGCAGCAGGTGATGGTGGTGGAGGCACTTATGACAGGGTCTTTTGAGAGACTCCTGGGTAGGTACATGGAGCTTAGAAAAATAGAGGGCTATGGGTAACCCCAGGTAATTTCTAAGGTAAGTACATGTTTGCCACAGCATTGTGGAATGAAGGGCTCATATTGTGCTGTAGTTTTTCGAAGTTTCTCTGTTATAAGAATTGTTCTCAACACAGACCCTTGTAGAACCCCACTAGTCTCCAAAAGCCAACAGGTAAAGGCTCCATTCATTCCTACTCTTTGCCTCCTGCTGATCAGCCACTGTTTCATCCATGCTAGAATCTTCCCTGTAATACCACGGGCTCTTAGCTTGTTAAGCAGCCTCACGTATGGCACCTTGTCAAAGGCCTTCTGAAAATCCAACTCAAACCAAATCAACTGATTCTCCAGTGTCTATTCTATTTGTTATTTCTTCAAAGAATTCCAACAGATATGTCAGGCAAGATTTTCCCTTGAGGAAACCACGCTGACTAAGGGCTATTTTATCCGGTGCCTCCAAGTACCTGAGACCTCATCCTCAATAATCGACTCCAACGTCTTCGTAACCACTGAGGTCAGACTGACTGGCCTTTCTCCTTTCTGCCTTCTCTCCCTTCTTGAAGAGTGAAGTGGCACTTGCAATTTTCCAGTCTTCCCTAACCAGTCTAGTGATTCTTGAAAGATCACTACTAATGCCTCCACAGTCTCTTCAGCCACTTATTTCAGAATCCTGGATTGTACACCATCAGGTCCACGTGACTTATCTTCCTTCAGACCTTTCAGTTTCCCAAGATTCTTCTTTCTAGTTATGGTAACATCACACATTTCATGATCGCAACATCTGGCAATTCCACTGTATTTCTCGTGTCTTCCACAGTGAACACTGATGCAAAATACTTATTCAGTTCATCCACCATTTTGTTGTCCCCTATTACAACCTCTCCTGCATCGTTTTCCAGCAGTCCAATATCCACTCTCACCTCTCTTTTCCACTTTATGTATCTGAAGAAACTCTTGGTATCCTCTTTAATATTATTGGCTAGCTTAACTTCGTATTCCATCTTTACCTTCTTAATGACTTTAGTTGCCTTCTGTTGGTTTTTAAAAGCTTCCCCATCCTCTAAATTCCCAATAATTTTTTTTCTCTATTGTATGCCCTCTTTTTGGCTTTTATGTAGGCTTTGACTTCTCTTGTTAGCCACAGTTGTGTCATCTTTCCTTAAGAATACTCTTCTTCTTTGGGATGTAAATATCCTGTGCCTTCTGAATTGTTTCCAGAAATTCCAGCCATTGCTGCTCTGCCGTCATTACTACTATTATTCTTTTCCAATCAATTCTGGCCAACTCCTCTCTCAGGCCTCTGTAATTCCCTTTACTCCACTGTAATACTGATACATTTGAACTTTAGCTTCTCCTTCTCAAATTTCAGGCGAATTCTGTTACATTATAATCACTTTCCCCAAGGGTTCTTTTACCTTCAGCTCTCTGATCAATTCTGGTTCATTGCACAACACCCAATCCAGAATAGCTGATCCCCTAGTGGACCCAACCATGAGCTGCTCCAAAAAGCCATCTTGTATGCACTCTGGAAATATAGAAAGAGCTAAATTGTCTTTTTGAACTGTTCAGACATTCATCCAATGTTCTACAAAATTTAAAATAACACATTCCACCCTTTGAATGTCTGGTCAAGCTAAAGGCCCATGGAACTTTTCTTTCCGGTTAAAACAACAAATGGATATTAATATCCTTTGCAAGATTAAAATTAATATTATCACAATTATTAAAATATTATTAACCTCAACATTCACATTAAAATATAATCCTCATTCTAAGGGGGTGGGAACAACGTCTTGCCATCAATTTGGACAAGGTGAGTAAGACAATCACTACATTGTGGTCAGGGATGCAAGAGTCAGATTACAATCATTCCTGCACTTCTCTGTTTCATAAGAAAATGTTGTATGAGGCCAGTCACTCCAGGTTTAGAACATTACCTTACAGCTATAGGTCCTCAATTAGACATATCTCATAGTGTACACTTTTCCCAAAACAACAATATTATTTTCAGAAATCACAAGGTTATTGGTGGCCTGTTTGCTCTCAAAAGAAATCCGACATCCAACAAAACACAAGACAAGCATTAAAGCAGAACAAAGCAACATTCTGGCAGGAACCTTCCAAAAAAAATGCCCAGTGATAGTCAGAAATGCTTTATTTCTTTCTCAGTCAATTTACTGTACGTTTATCCACATACACAGGATGGGTTTGTCCTCATAGCATCAGCCAGTGTGTATTTCCTTGTCTATCAGCAATAATCTCACCCTGTAGTGTAGGGGAAGATCAGTATGCCACAAATGCTTACCCCCTTGCAGAACTTTTTATCAACATGTTCAGTTCTGCCATAAAGACAAAAGGAATAGATGAATAAAAAGGGACAGTTGTTCAAATTATGGATCTTGTGGACCATGGGGAAGGACAGGTAACCATCCAGACAAGGCATAGGCAGGAGCAAATAAACAAATTTGTTGTTTTAATAGGCCATTCATTCTTTCAGTCAGGCCACTAGCCTGAGGTTAGTAGTGGATGTGGAAGATGTACACCATTAGAGACAGTCCACTATTGTACCCTAGAACCCAAAAAATGGAAACCATGATCAGATTGAATTTCAAAGGGATCACGGTATGCAGAAACAAGATGTTCTAATCCCCCAAGGGTAACATCCTGATTATCTTTACCAGTAGGACGGCCATCCAAGGAGCAGAATAATTGTCGACCATAGTGAAGAGTTACTGGAATCACTCTGTGAAGGAAGGGGACCAACATAATCAGTTTTCCAAATCTGACCAGGCCACGCTCATGGCGAATAGCAGCCAAGGGTCATTTTAAGAGGTGCCAGTCCTTGATTTCTAACATCAGAATTGGAATTTCCTACCGCTGTATGATCTATATTAGTGGGAAGGAATAATCCCCTCTGCCTTGACCATCCATGGTACAATATACCCGCAGATCACCATAAGACTCATGAGCCAAGTGAGCAAGTGGCAATAATGGTATCTGAGGCTGGGGGCAAGATGTTACCGTGTCAATACAAGTGAGTTTTTCAGCAATGTTGTCGAATCCTGTCAAATTTCTGAATGGACATTGAACCCATGAACACTACCTCACTACTGTTTTCTCTTTTTGCACCACTTATCTAATCTAACTTTCTACACAAATACATGTGTGTGGGTATACATATAGTCTTCATACCATAATTCACAGTTTTTATTATGTATTGTAATGTACTGCTGCATAACAATAAATTTTGCGACATATGCCAATGATAATAACTTGATTCTGATTCATTGGCAAATGATCTTTCAAACGGTGAACTGTAATGGTAACGTGGAATGATTGACTCCAAATGTCATTCCATAACTCTACTCCCCATAAGGGAAGCCTCACAACAGTATAAGACTGCTGGTTCCATCGGGGCAACCACAGAACGTCCATTGGCAACAGCCCAAGAATCAGTGTAAATATTCATGCATAATGACAGTTTGTATTGCTACAAGCTCTGCATATTGACTGGACCCATCAAGCCTTCCTTCTTCACAACTTGTTGGGTTGAGAAGGTTAGGGGCAGCAGGTTTCCAACAATGGCGACCAATCTTCAATATCACAGAGCCGATGGTGAACCAAGCCTTCTGCTGTTGAACAGGGTCAGGAGATCAAAGGGAATGCCCCACTCAACAGACGAGACTTTGACCAGAGTAGCTTCAGGTGCGGTTGACATAGCCTGAGGGGATTCAGCAACCAGTTCATTTATTTCACTAATTCCATCCCATCCCTTTGATGCTCTGCTCAGGGAAGTACCATTTCCACTTGACATTTGAACTCTGTTGTGTACACCCTACCTTGTAGGTGAGTGTGTCAGAGAGTACACATCCCATTATGGGCCGGTCAGGCCAGAGGGTGAAGGGAGAATCCTCTGTCTGTGTTTCAGTCTCTACTAAAGCCCAGTAGCAGGTAAGAAGCTGTATCAGGAAGGTTTCGGGAGCAGAAACCCAGAGGCATATTCTTTCATCAATACCTCTGCCAGAGGTTCCAGACATCATCTTTAACATAATAGGAATTATCCTATTACCCTTAGTCCATTGTATTCTAAGAATATGAATGGTCATATCTGGGCCCTGTACTTTGTCAGGGTTTATTTCCTGACCTCTTCATCACATGTGAATTTCCAATACACAAGTGTAAAGGAGAATAAGCTAATTGCTCTTCTGGATCTGACATTGCACAAAAAAAAAATAATAAGGTAAAGAATAAATAAACACACACAATAAATATAAATACATGAGATAGTCTATATGCAAAGATTGATTGTCCAAAGGGTGATGCCAGGCACAGGAGGATCTGGACACAAAGTGATTGTGACAGGAAATGTTAGAGTAATGGTGGTGGGGTTGTGGAGGTGTAGTTCAGTGGTGGAGGTGTTGAGCAGCCTTACTGCTTAGAGAAAGTTATGATCTTTCTGGAATGACTAGATTCTGAAATAGTTCTGAAGGACTGGGGAGTTGCAAATTTCACTCCATTCTTTAAGAGGTAGGGAGGCATAAGAAAGGAACTTATAGACCAGTTAGCTTGAACTCAGTGGTTGGGAAGGTGTTGAATCCATTATCAAGGATGAGGTTTTGGCGTACTTGGAGGCACATAATAATGTAGGCCGAAGTCAGCATGGTTTCCTTAAGGGGAGATGTTGCCAGACACACATGTTGATATTCTTTTAGGAAATAACAAGCAGGATAGACAAAGGAGAGTCAGCGGCTGTTGTTTAGCTGGATTTTCAGAAGTCCTTTGTCAAGGTGCTACACATGAGGTTGCTTAACAAGGTAAGAGCCTTTGGTATTACAGGAAAGATTCTAACATGGATAGAAGATTAGCTGACTGGCAACATCGGGACCAGCATTCTTTGGTAAACGGCTGCCCTAGTGAGCTGGTTTTATGGAAATAGTTAAAAATTCAGAGGAGTTTATCCAGTGTATGCTGCTGTGTTCTTTTGATTAACTATGAAAGAACAAAATCAGTGCAGAATTCTAGTGCAGATAATGGACTACCTTCATACGATTCAATGATTGCATCCTTCAAATCTTCATTTTCATTGTAACATTCAAGATGATTGTTGATACCTTCAAATTCTTCATACTTGGATAATAAGTGTACTTTGAACTTTGAACTTCAAATATTACTTCCTGAATGGACAATGTTACATACACAGGCAAGCCTTCAATTATTGCTATGTATTTATTTAGATAGTATTATCAACAGGCAAAAAATAACAATTTTCATGACATTTAAAAAAACATGGAGTAAAACCACCTGCACAGTGCTCACTCTCATAACAACACTGATGTGATCCTTCAGTTCACTCAGAAAGTATACATTTCTGATGAGGGAAGTAGTTCAGCCGTACCACTATTAGTGGGTTAAGATTTAAGATTTTAACCACTCTTTAAGATTTATGAAGAACAATCGGATTAGTCAATCTACATTGCATCAGAAACACAAGTCCACTTTTAAGGAACGATTTATGATAGATGCAACAAAAAATATTCTAGAAGGACTTGATATTGGTCAACTATGGCTAGAAATAAATGCTACCAAATTAAAAGAATATTCCTTAATACACTGTTAGAGTAACTGAACTGA
This sequence comes from Hemitrygon akajei, assembly GCF_048418815.1. NCBI lineage: Eukaryota > Metazoa > Chordata > Chondrichthyes > Myliobatiformes > Dasyatidae > Hemitrygon > Hemitrygon akajei. Next base: position 112,871,627 of record NC_133127.1, read on the forward strand.
CACAATCAGATGAATATCAGGACCTATACATTCTGGCCCAATTAAATGGCTGCCTCAATTAGCTGAAGTTTCATGGAAATAGTTAAAAAGATATAAAAAAGACAAACTACCATTTAACTGAGTAATAAATTATGTATTTAAATGAACACTACCAATACTACCACAGTACTGTAAAACTGTGTTACTTCTTAATAGTTAATGACAGTTATCCAATGTATGCATTCTTTTGTTTGAATGTAAATGAACAGAATTAGTGCAGATTATGGACTGCCTTCATACAATGCTCGCAACAACTACATCCTCTGAACCTTCATCTTTATTGTAAAATTCAAGATGATGCTCGAATCCTTCAAATTCCTAACTTCCTGAAGTAGTGAAATATTTCATTTTCACTCCTGCCCATTTTTTGCAGCTCCAAGCCTAAGTGTGGTGAGCAAACCAGTTCTGAATTGTCTTACTATTTGTTTTTCACCATCAGTGACAAAAATCACTGTCCTTCGAACACAAACACACACAACTGACACATACGTGCGTGCCCCTGCCGCTAGTTAAAAACTGTTCAGTAACAGTCTTCTGCCCCAAATAAATGGCATAGTGACCGAAATAAACAAAGAGAATCCTGGTTCTCTTCTCAATTAATATTTATTCCTTAAGAGCTGTTCCAAATAAGTGACTGCTCTGATTAACTGATGGCCCAGTTACCAGAATCCGCTGTATGTTGTTCATTGCTGATGATAGCATTATACTGTCATGGTTTACACCTTTGATTTTACTATCCAAACCATCTGTCTTACTATAATATACCGTATGTGTTATGTGAAACAAAGGTAAAAAAGAAGAAGAGGCTGATGAGGCATTGTATGTGCATGGAATGGGCTGCCGGCAACAGTGGTGGAGGTGGATACAATAGGGTCTTTTAAGAGACTTTTAGATAGGTACATGGAGCTTAGTAAAATAGAGGGCTATAGGTAAGCCTAGTAATTTCTGAGGTAGGGTCATGTTCGGCACAACTTTGTGGGCCGAAGGGCCTGTATTGTGCTGTAGGTTTTCCATGTTTCTATGAGGTAGAACTGTTTGAATGTGTTTGCTATTCACTTACTCTTTGGGTACAGCATCCTGTATGTGGTACTCGTACATTGCAACAAGGAGGACCATTAGGCCTACCAATACTGTCATTTGTGTCATACTTGATGTTACAAGAACTATTTGCATATTCAGTTGCAAAATCCCTTTGTCTAATAGAACAGACTGGGTAGCCCTTGCTCAGTGAAAGTTTTCTGGGAAAACACAAAAGTTCGGAAAATGTGTCAATTTTTCTCAGTCAAGTCTGATCCTTAGCAAAGTAAAGGGGGGAGACCTGGAAAGCTCAACGTTCAATACCATCATTCCCTCAAAACTAATCAATAAGCTTCAGGACCTTGGCCTTAATACCCCCTTGTGCAATTGGATCCTGGATTTCCTTACTTGTAGACTCCAGTCAGTGCAGGTTGGCAACAACATCTCCATGATCTCCATCAGCACAGGTGCACCACAAGGCTGTGTGATTAGCCCCCTGCTCTACTCGCTTTACACCTATGACTGTGTGGCTAAGCACTGCTCCAATACCATATTCATGTTTGCTGATGACACCACTGTCGTAGGCTGAACCAAAGGTGGTGATGAATCAGCATATGGGAGGGAGACTGAAAATCTGGCTGAGTGGTGCCACAATGACAACCTCTCACTCAATGTCAGCAAGACCAAGGGACTGATTAGAGACTTCAGGACAAGGCAACCAGATGTCCATGAGTCAGTCCTCATCAGAGGATCAGAGGTGGAGAGGGACGGTAACACCCTGGATATTACTATTTCAGAGGACCTGTCCTGGACCCAGCACACAAATGCAATTGTGAAGAAGCAGTGCTTCTACTTCTACTTCCTTAGGAGCCTGCAGAGATTCAGCATGACATCTAAAACTTTGACAAAGTTCTACAGATGTAACTTGCTGCATCACAGCCTGGTATGGAAACACCAATGCTTTGAGCGAAATAGCCTACAAAGATTAGTAGTATATCATGGATACAGCTCTCCCAACCACTAAGCACATCTGCATGAAACACTGTTGTAGAAAAGTAGCATCCATCGTCAGAGATTGCCACCACCCAAGCCATTTTGTTTTTTGCTGCTACCATCAGGTAGAAGGTACAGGTGCCACCAGATTCAAGAACAGTTACTACTCCTCAGCTCCTTGAACAAAAGAGAATATCTATACTCATCTATTGAGATGTTCCCACAACAAATGATCTCAGTTTAAGGACTCTTTATCTCATTATCTCATGTTCTTGGTATTTATTGCATTTGCGCAATTTGTTGCCTTCTGCCCTCTGGTTGATCTTTCATTGATCCTGTTGTAATTACCAATCTAAAGATTTGCTGAGTACGCCCACAAGAAAATGAATCTCAGAGTTGTACCTGGTAATATATATGTAATTTGGTGATAAAATTTACTTTGAACTTTCAATTATAACTGGAGACAAGAATCACAAATATAGGAAGGAACTTATGCTGATGGTATGGTTGGTATTGGAATGCCAAGCAACAGCACACAAATGGATGGTCGCTCTATGGGAGATATATAATCAGCCCCTATGTTCTGACATTTTTTTACGGACACCTAGAAGAACTGCACCCTTTTTAGCTGACTGCACATCTAGAGGCAGTTTAACTTTATAAATGTTTCACTCTCTGTGTATATTATTATATTGAGAAATCATGTAACTGATGAATATAATTTTATGTAACTGAAATATAAGATTACTAATCCTTAGGCAAAGGGAGACAGCAATGATAATCAGTAACTAGTTTACAAGACCCATTACAAACATCATTGATATTAGGCCATTTGGCCCATCAAGTCCATTTAGTCCCATTTAGTCAACAAAATAGAGAGAGTACAGAGAAGATTTACTAGAATGTTACCTGGGTTTCAGCACCTAAGTTACAGAGAAAGGTTGAACAAATTAGGTCTTTATTCTTTGGAGCGTAGAAGGTTGAGGGGTGACTTGATAGAGGTATTTAAAATTATGAGGGGGATAGATAGAGTTGATATGGATAGGCTTTTTCCATTGAGAGTAGGGGAGATTCAAACAAGAGGACATGAGTTGAGAGTTAGGGGGCAAAAGTTTAGGGGTAACACAAGGGGGAATTTCTTTACTCAGAGAGTGGTAGCTGTGTGGAACGAGCTTCCAGGAGAAGTGATAGAGGTAGGTTCGATATTGTCATTTAAAGTAAAATTGGATAGTTATATGGACAGAAAAGGAATGGAGGGTTATGGGCTGAGTGCAGGTCGGTGGGAGTAGGTGCGAGTAAGTGTTTGGCACAGACTAGGAGGGCTGAGATGGCCTGTTTCTGTGCTGTAATTGTTATATGGTTAAGTCTGCTCTGCCATTTTATCATGGTTGATCCATTTTCTCTCTCAGCCCCGATCTTCTGCCTTCTCCCCGTATCCCTTCATGCCCAGACCAATCAAGAATCTATCAACCTCTGCGTTAAATATACATAAAAATTATATAGGGCTGCCTATAGCAAAGCACTCTATAGATTTAACACACTCTGGCTGAAGAGCCAGAGGACACCTTTCTATACCAAGGCTGCGCCTTCTGGTCTTAGACACTCCCACCAGAGGAAACATGCACTCTATCAAGCCCTTTCTCCATTCGACGGGTGACCTCAATGAAATGTCTCATTCTTCAAAATTCCAGTGAATATAGGCCTAGAGCCATCAAATGCTCTTCGTATGATGAGCTGTTCACTCCTGGAATCATTTTCATGAAACCCTTTTGAACCCTCTCCCGTTTCAGCACATCCTTTCTAAGCAAAAGCACTTTGAGGAAACAGGTACGCTGCAGAGGGAATTAGAAAAATTAGAAGAATGGGCAATAAAGTGGCAAATGAAATACAGCATTGGAAGATACATGGTTGTGCACTTCGGTAGAAGAAATAAATGTGCAGACTATTTTCTAAATGGGGAGAAAATCTAAAAACCTGAGATGCAAAGTGACTTGGGAGTCCTTATGCAGAACAACCTAAAGTTTAACTTGCAGGTAGAGTCAGTGGTGAGGAAGACAAATGCAATGTTAGCATTCATTTCAAGAGATTTAGAATACAAGAGCAGGGTTGTGATGCTGAGGCTTTATAAGGCACTGGCGAGGCCTCACCTTGAGTATTGTGAACAGTTTTGGTTTCCCCATCTAAGAAATGATGTGCTGGCATTAGAGAGGGTTTAGAGGAGGTTCAAAGGACGATTCCAGGAATGAAAGGTTATCATATGAGGAGCATCTGATGGCTCTGGGTCTGTACTTGCTGGAATTTGGAAGGATGAGGTGGGAATCTCAGCAAAACCTTTCTAATATTGAAAGGTATAGACATGGTAGATATGGAAAGGTAGGGGAGAATCTCATGGCCAAGGAGTTTAGAACAAGAGGGCACAGCCTCAGGATAGAGGGGCATCCATTTAAACAGAGATGAGGAGAAATTTGTTTAGTCAGAGGGTGGTGAATTTGTGGAATTTGTTACCACATGCAGCTCTGGAGGCCAGGTCAGTGGGTGTCTTTAAGGCAGAGCTTGATAGGTTCTTGATTGGACATGGCATCAAAGGTTATGGGGAGAAGGCCAGGGAGTGGGGCTGAGGAGGGGAGAAAAAGGATCAGACATGATTGAATGGTGGGGCAGACTTGATGGGCCAAATGGCCTAATTCTGCTCCTATGGCTTATGGTCTTAAAACTGCACACAATACTCCAGGTGAGGCCTCACACGTGCTTTATAAAGTCTCAACATTATATCCTTACTTTTATATTCTAGTCCTCTTGAAATGAATGCTAATATCGCATTTGCCTACCTCATCACAGAGTCAACCTGTAAATTAATCTTTAGGGAATCCTGCACAAAGACTCCCAAATCCATCTGCGTCTCAGATTTTTGTATTTTCTTTCCACTTAGAAAAAAGTTGACCCTTTCATTTCTTCTTCCAAGGTGCATGACCATACACTTCCTGACACTGTATTCCATCTGCCATTTCTTTACTGGTCTCCTAATCTGTCTAAGTCCTTCTGTAGCCTCTCTATTTCCTCAAAACAACCTGAATCTCTACCTACATCTTCATATTGTCTACAAACTTTGCAACAAAGCCATCAATTCCATTATCCAAATCACTGACATATAACAGAAAAAGAATTGGTCCCAACACAGCCTCTTGTGGAACACCACTAATCACCAGCAGCCAACCAGAAATGCACCCCTTTATTCCCACTCTGCCTCCTGCCAATCAGTCCCTTCTCTATTCACGCTACAAACATCCCAGTGATACCATGGACTTGTAGCTTGTTAAGCAGCCTCATGTGTCTTGTCAAAGGCCTCCTGCAAATCCAAGTACACAACATCAACAAACTCTGCCTTGTCTATCCTGCTTATTATTTCTTAAAAGAATTCTAACAAATTTGTCAGGCACCATGAGGAAATCCATGCATCGCGAGGAGAACGAACAAACTCCTCATAGGCAGTGGTGGGAATTGAACCGCAAAGCGTTCTGTTAACCACACATACCGTGCCACCCCATATATGTGTTTATGTGTCTGAAGAAGCTTCCGGCATCCTCTTTAGTATTATTGGCTAGCTTACCTTAGTATTTTTTTAAATACTTTCTTAATGACCTTTTTGTTGCCTTCTGTTGGTTTTTAAAAGCTTCCCAAGCCTCTAACTTGCCACAAATTTTTGCTTTATTGTATGCCCTCTCTTCAGCTTTCATGTTGGCTTCGACTTCTCTTGTTAATGACAGTTGTGTCACCTCGCCTTTAAAATACTTTTTCCACTTTGGGATGAAAAGTTATCCTGTGTCTTCCAAATTGTTTCCAGAAATTCCAGCCATTGCTGTTCTGCCATCATCCCTGCCAGTTTTCTTTTCCAATCAATTCTGGCCAGCTCCTCTCTCAGGCCTCTGTAATTCCCTTTACTCCACTGTAATACTGATTCATCAGACTTTAGCTTCTCCTTCTCAAATTTCTGGGTGAACCTGATCATATTATAATTATTTTCCCCTTAAGGGTTCTTTTACATTCAGCTCACTAATCGATTCTGGTTCATTGTACAATGCCCAATCCAGAACAGCTGAACCCTGGATGGGCTCAACCAAGAGCTGCTCTAAAATGCCATAGAAACATAAAAAAACCTAGAGCACAAAACAGGCCCTTCGGCCCAGAGTAGTGTCAATCATGTCCCTACCTTAGAAATTACTAGGCTTCCCATAGCTCTCTATTTACTAAGTTCCACGTACCTATCCAAAAGTCTCTTAAAAGACCCTATCGTATCCGCCTCCACCACCGTTGCTAGCAGCCCATTCCATGCACTCACCACTCTCTGAGTAAAAAACTTACCCCTGACATCTCCTCTGTACCTACTCCCCAACACCTTAAATGGTTGTCCTCTTGTGGCAACCATTTCAGCCCTGGGAAAAAGCCTCTGACTATCCATACAATCAATGCCTCTCATCATCTTACACACCTCTATCAGATCGCCTCTCATCCTCCTTCGCTCCAAGGAGAAAAGGCCAAGTTCACTCAACCTGTTTTCATAAGGCATGCTTCCCAATCCAGGCAACATCCTTGTAAATCTCCTTTGCACCCTTTCTATGGCTTCCACATCCTTCCTGTAGTGAGGCGACGAGAACTGAGCACAGTACTCCAAGTGGGGTCTGACCAGGGTCCTATATAGCTGCAACATTACCTCTCAGCTCCTAAATTCAATTCCATGATTGATGAAGGCCAATACACCGTACTCCTTCTTAACCACAGAGTTAACCTGCGCAGCTGCTTTGAGCGTCCTATGGACTGGGACCCCAAGATCCCTCTGATCCTCCACACTGCCAAGAGTCTTACCATTAACACTATATTCTGCCATCATATTTGACCTACCAAAATTAACCACTTCACACTTATCTGAGTTGAATTCCATCTGCCACTTTTCAGCCCAGTTTTGCATCCTATCAATGTCACGCTGTAACCTTTGACAGCCCTCCACACTATACACAACACCCCCAACATTTGTGTCATCAGCGAACTTAGTAACCCATCCCTCCACTTCCTTATCCTGGTCATTTATAAAAATTACGAAGAGTAAGGGTCCCAGAACAGATCCCTGAGGCACCCCACTGGTGACAGACCTCCATGCAGAATATGACCTGTCTACAACAACACTTTGCCTTCTATGGGCAAGCCAGTTCTGGATCCACAAAGTAATGTCCCCTTGGATCCCATGCCTCCTTACTTTCTCAATAAGCCTTGCTTATCAAATGCCTTGCTGAAATCTATATACACTACATCTACTACTCTTCCTTCATCAATATGTTTAGTCACATCCTCAAAAAATTCAATCAGGTTCATAAGGTATGACCTGCCCTGGACAAAGCCATGCTGACTATTCCTAATCATACTATACCTCTCCAAATGTTCAGAAATCCTGCCTCTCAGGATCTTCTCCATCAACTTACCAACAACTGAGGTAAGACTCACTGATCTATAATTTCCTGGGCTATCTCCACTCCCTTTCTTGAATAAAGGTACAACATCCGCAACCCTCCAATCCTCTGGAACCTCTCCCGTCATCGCCAGAGGTAATCGCAAAGGTCATCGCCAGAGGCTCAGCAACCTCTTCCCTCGCTTCCCACAGTAGCCTGGGGTAGCCTGGGGTACATCTCATCCGTTCCTGGTGACTTATCCAGCTTGATGCTTTCCAAAAGCTCCAGCACATCCTCTTTCTTAATATCTACATGCTCAAGCTTTTCAGTCTGCTGCAAGTCATCACTACAATCACCAAGATCCTTTTCCACAGTGAATACTGAAGTAAAGTATTCATTCAGGTATTATGATCCCAGCCCCCTCCTTTGTGAGAATCGCCAGAGCCCTAGTGAAGGGGGGGTCAATGACCCAAGAGAAGAGAAAGATACGTGTGGTGTCCCTCGTTTCACGGCGAGGCAAAAGCTGGCAACTGTGGTCATTGTCTCTTGGAGACACCTTTGTGAATTGGGAACTGTACTACGTGTATACCCTCAGGGCAACGTGGGTGGAGAGACGGAGAGAGATTGCATCATCCCAACCTGATTGACATCTGAGACCCCGTGAGTTCAGATAAAAGAGGGCTTGTAAAGACGGCCCCTCAGCCACACCAGAAGACACGCTAGAAATCCTGTGACAGCGTTTAATAGCGACAGCCGGTGGAGGGGACTCGTGTGCGTCCTTTCCTTGCCTGGGATTGGCGACCTCACCACAGAAGAACAACTTTAGCTACAGGAGAGGCCACAAGTGAACGGCCACCCCCCAACGAGACTCCGACGGATCGAACTCATAAAAGTTGGAAAACCCGCCGGGTAACTGTTCCATTCTATACCTATCTCTCTCTCTCTCCAACAAAGTGCACCACCGCGACACCCAAAAGACGGCAGCTGGTGGAACTGCAGTGACCTCGAGAGACTTTTACATTTACATCGGACAAAATATTACCCCTAGACAACGATAGAGCTTGTTTCTTATTGATTATTACTATACCTGCGCTTTAGATTGAGTATTGACGACGTATGTTATCTGAATGTTTGTATTAACCTTACTTTTGTGCCCCTTTATAAATAAAAACTTCTAAAGGATAGTGCCATCAGACTTCATCGGACCTCTCTATCTTTGCTGGTAAGTGATCCAGTTACGGGATATGTAACACAGGGAGCTAGGGCTTTACTCTCTGGAGAGAAGAAGGATGAGAAGAGACATGATGGAGGTGTACAAGATATTAAGAGGAATAGATAGAGTAGACAGCCAGCGCCTCTTCCCCAGGGCACCACTGTTCAGTACAAGAGGACATGGCTTTAAGGAAAGGGGTGGTAAGTTCAAGGGGGATATTAGAGTAAGGTTTTTTACTCAGAGAGTGGTTGGTGTGTGGAATGCACTGCCTGAGTCAGTGGTGGAGGCAGATACACTAGTGAAATTTAAAAGACTATTGGACAGGTATATGGAGGAATTTAAGGTGGAAGGTTATATGGCAGGGTTTAAGGGTCGGCACTACATTGTGGGCCGAAGGGCCTGTACTGCGCTGTGTTGTTCTATGTTCTATAAGTAACTGCTATTTCCTCTGGTTCCATACACACTTTCCCACAGTCACACTTGATAGGTCCTATTCTTTCACGTCTTATCCTCTTCCTCTTCACATACTTGCAGAATCTCTTGGGGTTTTCCTTAATACTGCCCACCAAGGTCTTCTCATGGTCCCTTGTGGCTCTCCTAATTTCCTTCTTAAGCTCCTTCCTGTTATTCTTATAATCTTCTAGATCTCTAACATTACCTAGCTCTTTGAAGCTTTTCTAAGCTTTTCTTTTCTTCTTGACTAGATTTATTACAGCCTTTGTACACCATGGTTCCTGTACCCTACCATAACTTCCCTGTCTCATTAGAACGTACTTATTCAGAACACCAAACAATTATTCCCTGAACATTTGCCACATTTCTTACGTATTTTTCCCTGAGAACATCTCTGTCCAATTTAAGCTTCCAATTTCTTGCCTGATAGCCTCATAATTCTCCTTACTCCAATTAAATGCTTTTCTAACACTTCTGTTCCTACATCTCTCCAATGCTATTGTAATGGTGATAGAATTATGATCACTATCTCCAAAATGCTCTCCTACTGAGAGATCTGACACCTGACCAGGCTCATTTCCCAATACCAGATCAAGTACAGCCTCTCCTCTTGTAGGCTTATTGTATTATATTATGTCAAGAAACCTTCCTGAACACACCTAACAAGCTCCACCCCATCTAAACCCCTCACTCTAGGGAGATGCCAATTGATATTTGTGAAGTTAAAATCTCCCATCATGACAACTCTGTTATTATTACACCTTTCCAGGATCTGTTTCCGTATCTTCTCCTCGATATCCCTGTTACTATTGGGCGGCCTATAAAAAATACCCAGCAAAGTTATTGACCCCTTCCTGTTCCTAACCTCCACCCACAGAGAATCCATAGACAGTCCCTCCATGGCATCCATCTTTTCTGCAGCCATCTTGTAGGCACATTGGAAATTTCCCCCTCTTGGGATTCAACACCAACCTGATTTTCCTAATCTACCTGCATATTGAAATCTCTCAAGACTATTGTAACATTGCCCTTTTGGCATGCATTTTCTAACTCCTGTTGTAATTATGTATACAACTCTAATAAAGGTCTTTCTACCCTTCCATTTCCTTAGCTCTACTCACTATGAGTCACCACATTCTGACCCTATGCAAACTTTTTCTAATGATTTGATTTCATTTTTTAACCAACATGCCTCCCCTTTTACCTATCTGCCTGTTCTTTCAATAGATGTGTATCTTTGGACATTAAGCTCCCAGCTGTAATCTTCTTTCTGCCATGATTCAGCAATCCTGCAACATCATACATGTCAATCTGCAACTGTGCTGCAAGTTCATCTGCCTTATTCCGTATTCTGTGCGCTAACAAATACAACACCTTTAGTCTTGTATTCACCCTTTTCGATTTTGTCTGTCTTTTGCATTGCAACTCATCCTATTGACTGTAACTTTGCCCTATCATCAGCCTCCCCTTGCTGGGAGTCTCACTACACATTGCCTTTGTTTGTCAACCAACTACCTCCTCCTCAGCACTATCACTCTGGTTCCAATCTCCTTGCCAATTAGTTTAAAGCCTCTCAGACAGCTCTAGCCTTGGACTCAGGCATATATCAACTGCCCTATCCTCAGCTCTATCACACCAGTTCCTATCTCCCTGCCAAACTAGTTTAAAACCTTCCCAAAAGGGGGCGCTAGTGAGATGAGTGCAGTATAGACATGTTTTTTCCAGCTCCTCATGGCACACTAAACTTTACAAGTTAAAACTGCCTTTGTGAACGCTTGACTCTCGGTTTTTGTTGCAAGATTTTCGTTGTTTATTTCTCTTTTATGCTACCAAAAAGTGTAACATGAACATGAAACATGAAATCGCAGCAAGAGGCGGAGAGGGAAGAGGTAAAAGAAGCTCAGAGAGAAGCTTTTTTAAAAAACTGATCGGGGCAAAGAGGCTAGGCTGTGCAGGCGTGTGACGTAACGCCAAAGGTTTAAAAAGAAAGACCGCCATATACAGCGGCCATCATCGTAGTGGACTGAGGCAGAGTAGTTTGGCTTTGGCTCAATCAGGCAGAGGCGAGGTTGAACGGGGCACGACTGCGCAAGCGCGTGAAAGTTGGCCTCTGAGATCAGCGGGGCAATTTAAAAAGCGAGCAGAGGCTGAGTACAAGCTTCACTCCAGGTGAGGTAAGGCCGGGTAAGCTCCTGTAATTAATCTAATTAGATTAGGAGTAGGTAATGGAGGCAGCTGTTAGGGCAGCTGAGTGCTCCGTTTGCAGTATGTGGGAAGTCAGGGGGAGCACCGCTGTCCCTGATGACTACACCTGCAAAAGGTGCATCCAGTTGCAGCTCCTGACAAACCGTGTTAGGGAACTGGAGCTGGAGCTGGATGAACTTCGGATCATTCGGGAGGCAGAGGCAGAAATAGACAGGAGTTTCAGGGAGATAGTCACCCCTAGGAGTCAGGAGACAGGTAGTTGGGTGACTGTCAGGAGAGGGAAGGGGAATAGACAGGAAGAGCAGAGCACCCCTGTGGCCATTCCCATCAACAATAATTATACTGTTTTGGATACTGTTGGTGGGGACGACCTATCAGCGACAAGTCACGGTGGTTGCATCTCTGGCACCAAGACTGGACCCTCAGCTCAGAAAGGAAGGAGGGAAAAGAGGAGAGCAGTAGTGATAGGGGATTTGATAGTTAGGAGGATGGATAGGACACAACACCTCCCCCCTTGTCCCTCCGATTCTATCACACCTGAAGTAACGAAATCCAGGAATATTTAGTTGCCAATCACACCCCTTCTGCAACCATGTTTCACTAATAGCTACAACATCATACTTTCAGGTATCAATCCATGCTCTAAGCTCATCCACCTTTCTTACAATGCTCCTAGCATTAAAATAAATGCATTTAAGAAATTCTCCACCTCTTCCTCTCTGTTTATCTCTAACAGTGCAAAGAACTTTACTGTCTTCTTTTTCTTCCTTCTCCCATACATCTGTTCCTACACTCTGGTTCCCCTCCCCCCTCATATCTAGTTTAAATCCACTGGAGCCTCTCTAGCAAACCTACCTGCAGGATTATTTGGCCCCCCCCAGTTCAGATGTAAACCATCCCGCCGGAACAGGTCCCACCTTCCCTGGAAAACTGCCCAATTATCTATAAATCTGAAGCCCTCCCTCCTGCACCATGTCTTCAGCCACGTGTTGATCTGCACTATCTTACTATTTCTAAACCCACCTGCACATGGCACTAGTAGCAATCCTGAGATTGCTATCCTGGAGGTCCTGTCCTTTAACTTGGCACCTAGCTCCCTAAACTCACCTTTCAGGACCTCCTACATGGACCACGACATCCGGCTGCTCACCATCCCTCTTGAGAATACTGAGAACTCGATCCGAGATATCACGGACCCTGGCACCAGGGAGGCAACAGACCATCCGGGATTCTCGATCTCTTCCACAGAACCTCCTATCTGTCCCCCTAACTATCAAATCCCCTATCGCTACTGCTCTCCTCTTTTCCCTCCTTCCCTTCTGAGCTGAGGGTCCAGTCTCGGTGCCAGAGACGCAACCACTGCAACTTGTCACTGATAGCCTTACATCTGTGGTGGGAAAACTGCTGGAAAAGTTTCTTAGAGATAGGATCTATGGGCATTTAGAGAATCATGGTCTGATCAGGGACAGTCAGTATGGCTTTGTGAAGGGCAGATTGTACCTAACAAGCCTGACAGAGTTCTTTGAGGAGATGACCAGGCATATAGATGAGGGTAGTGCAGTGGATGTGATCTACATGGATTTTAGTAAGGCATTTGACAAGGTTCCACACAGTAGGCTTATTCAAAAAGTCAGAAGGCATGGGATCCAGGGAAGTTTGGCCAAGTGGATTCAGAATTGGCTTGCCTGCAGAAGGCAGAGGGTCGTGGTAGAGGGAGTACATTCAGATTGGAGGGTTGTAACTAGTGGTGTCCCACAAGGATCTGTTTTGGGACCTCTACTTTTTGTGATTTTTATTAATGACCTGGATGTGGGGGTAGAAGGGTGAGTTGGCAAGTTTGCAGACGACACAAAGGTTGGTGGTGTTGTAGATAGTGTAGAGGATTGTTGAAGATTGCTGCAGAGACATTGATAGGATGCAGAAGTGGGCTGAGCAGTGGCAGATGGAGTTCAACCCAGAGAAGTGTGAAGTGGTACACTTTGGAAGGACAAACTCCAAGGCAGCATACAAAGTATATGGCAGGATACTTGGTAGTGTGAAGGAGCAGAGGGATCTGGGGGTACACGTCCACAGATCCCTGAAAGTTGCCTCACAGGTGGATAGGGTAGTTAAGAAAGCTTATGGGGTGTTAGCTTTCAAAAGTTGAGGGATAGAGTTTAAGAGACGTGAAGTAATGATGCAGCTCTATAAAACTCTAGTTAGGCCACACTTGGAGTACTGTGTCCAGTTCTGGTCGCCTCACTATAGGAAGGATGTGGAAGCATTGGAAGGGGTACAGAGGAGATTTACCAGGATGCAGCCTGATTTAGAGAGTATGCATTATGATCAGATATTAAGGGAGCTAGGGCTTTACTCTTTGGAGAGAAGGAGGATGAGAGGAGGCATGGTAGAGGTGTACAAGATATTAAGAGGAATAGACAGAGTGGACAGCCAGCACCTCTTCCCCAGGGCACCACTGCTCAGTACAAGAGGACATGGCTTTAAGGTAAGGGGAGGGAAGTTCAAGGGGGATGTTAGAGGAAGGTTTTTTACTCAGAGAGTGGTTGGTGTGTGGAATACACGGCCTGAGTCAGTGGTAGAGGCAGATACACTAGTGAAGTTTAAGAGACTACTAGACAGGTATATGGAGGAATTTAAGGTGGGGTGTTATATGGGAGGCAGGGTTTGAGGTTCAGCACAACATTGTGAGCTGAAGGGCCTGTAATGTGCTGTACTATTCTATGTTCCATGTTCTATGTTCTATGATAGGTCGTCCCCACCAACAGTATCCAAAACGGTATACTTATTGTTGATGGGAATGGCCACAGGGGTGCTCTGCTCTTCCTGTCTATTCCCCTTCCCTCTCCTGACAGTCACCCAACTACCTGTCTCCTGACTCCTAGGGGTGACTATCTCCCTGAAACTCCTGTTAAAAATTTTTTAGAAAAGCATATAATTCAGATAATGGTAGTAGAATCATTTCAAGCATGTATAAGGGGTTGTCAAATCTTAAAACACATTTGACTTCATACATTAAAACAAAATGGGAGAAGGAAGGAGGGATAATTATATCTGAGGAAGAATGGACAACAATATGGAGGTATCAATGGAAGGGTACCAGTTCATAGAAATGGAGGGAGTTTGGATGGAAAAACTTGATAAGATATTTTATTACACCCTCTCAGAAATCCCATTATGGTAGTAACCTCCCTGTTTGCTGGAGAAATTGTGGAAAATAAAATGCAAATCATTATCATATTTTTTGGGACTGCCCTGCTATCAAAAACTATTGGAGGGGGATACACAATGCCCTACAAGACATCTTTAAATGTGAAATACCCTTAGAGAGTAAGACCATATATTTTGGATATATACCTCAAGAATGGTTGAAAAGAGATAAATATTTAATGAATATATTGTTGGTGGCTGGTAAAAAGACTCTTACTAGGAAATGGTTATCACAGGAGAGCCCAACTTTAAATACATGGATGGAAATTACAATGGACATTTACAAAATGGAGAAGATAACAGCATCTGTTAATCATAAGCTGGAACAATTTGATTCATACTGGGAAAAATGGTTTAACTACATAATGCCTCATAGGCCTGATTTTATTCTCACAAATCAATGAATCTGTTGTTAAAAAAAAGATCACTCCCTACTTGTACATAGTTCTTTCCTTTTGCTTGTTTTTTCTTTCCACTCTTTTCTATAAGTGTATACCTCAGATAAATACTTTGTGGAGATTTGTAATATATATGATTATATGATATATATGTACAATGTCTGAAATACATCTTATGGAAATGTTTGTTTGATGATGAACTTCAATAAAAAAATAAATTACAAAAAAAAGAAACTCCTGTCTATTTCTGCCTCTGCCTTCCGAATGATTCGAAGTTCATTCAGCTCCAGCTCCAGTTCCCTCACACGGTTTGTCAGGAGCTGCAGCTGGATGCACCTTTTGCAGGTGTAGTCATCAGGGACAGCTGTGTTCGCCCTGACTTCCCACATACTGCAAACGGAGCACTCAACTGCCCAAACTGCTGCCTCTATTACCTACTCCTAATATAATTAGATTAATTAAAGGAGCTTACCTGGCCTTACCTCACCTGGAGTGAAGCTCGTACTCAGCCTCTGCTTGCTATTTAAATTCTCCCGCTGCCTCACGGGCTGACTCTCATGCGCTTGTGCAGTCATGCCCCGTTCAAACCTCACCTCTGCCTGATTGAGCCAAAGCCGACCCACTCTGCCTCAGTGCACGACAACAGTGACCGCTGTATATGGTGGTCTTTCTTTTAAACCTTTGGCGTGCTACGTCATGTGCCTGTGCAGTCTAGCCTCTTTGCCCCAATCAGTTAAAAAAAAAAGCTTCTCTCCGAGCTTCTTTTACCTTTTAAATAGCAGGGGCTCTGACAGAAATATTTCAAATGTCATTAGAAATGGGGATGGTGCCAGAGGATTGGCGTATTGCTCATGTGGTTCTATTGTTTAAAAAGGGTTCTCAGAGTAAACCTAGCAACTATAAGCCTGTCAGTTTGACGTCAGCGGTGGGTAAATTAATGGAAAGTATTCTCAGAGATGGTATATATAATTATCTGGATAGACAGGGTCTGATTAGGAACAGTCAGCATGGATTTGTGCGTGGAAGGTCATGTTTGACAAATCTTATTGAATTTTTTGAAGAGGTTACGAGGAACGTTGATGAGGGTAAAGCAGTGGATGTTGTCTATATGGACTTCAGTAAAGTCTTTGACAAGGTTTCACATGGAAGGTTAGTTAGGAAAGTTCAATCCTTAGGTATTAATATTGAAGTAGTGAAATGGATTCAACAGTGGCTGGATGGGAGATGCCAGAGAGTAGTGGTGGATAACTGTTTGTCAGGTTGGAGGCTGCTGCCTAGTGGTGTGCCTCAGGGATCTGTACTGGGTCCAATGTTGTTTGTCATATACATTAATGATCTGGATGATGGGGTGGTAAATTGGATTAGTAAGTATGCAGATGATACTAAGGTAGGTGGCGTTGTGGATAATGAAGTAGGTTTTCAAAGCTTGCAGAGAGATTTAGGCCAGTTAGAAGAGTGGGCTGAACGATGGCGGATGAAGTTTAATGCTGATAAGTGTGAGGTGCTACATTTTGGTAGGAATAATCCAAATGGGACAAACATGGTAAATGGTAGGGCATTGAAGAATGCAGTAGAACAGAGTGATCTAGGAATAATGGTGCATAGTTCCCTGAAGGTGGAATCTCACTTGGATAGGGTGGTGAAGAAAGCTTTTGGTATGTTGGCCTTTATAAATCAGAGCATTGAGTATAGGAGTTGGGATGTAATGTTAAAACTGTACAAGGCATTGGTAAGGCCGAACTTGGAGTATTGTGTACAGTTCTGGTCACCGAATTATCAGGAAGATGTCAACAAAATACAGAGAGTACAGAGAAGATTTACTAGGATGTTGCCTAGGTTTCTGCACCTAAGTTACAGGGAAAGGTTGAAAAAGATAGGTCTTTATTCTTTGGAGTGTAGAAGGTTGAGGGGGGACTTGATAGAGGTATTTAAAATTACGAGGGAGATAGATAGAGTTGACGTGGATAGGCTTTTTCCATTGAGAATAGGGGAGATTCAAACAAGAGGACATGAGTGGAGAGTTAGGGGGCAAAAGTTTAAGGGTAACACGAGGGGAAATTTCTTTAATCAGAGAGTGGTAGCTGTGTGGAATGAGCTTCCAGTAGAAGTGGTAAAGGCAGGTTCGGTATTGTCATTTAAAGTAAAATTGGATAGGTATATGGACAGGAAAGGAATGGAGGGTTACGGGCTGAGTGCAGGTCAATGGGACTAGGTGAGAGTAAGTGTTCGGCACGGACTAGAAGGGCTGAGATGGCCTGTTTCCATGCTGTAGTTGTTATATGGTTATATATAACATGCCCAGTAAAACAGCATGAGGCGGGAAGGGAGCCGCTTGCCCACAAGCCAATGCTGCAGTTAATGTTAGCCGGGACCAAGCTAGCAAGAACTCTCCAGAAATGTCGCCAGCCAAAGAAGAAGACGAGCTTCCTCTTATTTGGCAGAAAATGTTAAACAAGCTCTTGCAGTCCTTCAATGAGCGGTTTGACAAGTTTAAGCACAGTTTCCAGAGTCGGTTGTCCGCCCAGCAAGTGCTTACTGGGAGACTGGTGAACACCGAAAATCAGACCGCCAACCATGAGCAGCGAATCCGTCTCATGGAAACTTCAGTCACCGAGCTGCAGCAAGAAAATAAAAGGCTGCGGGCCAAGCTTTCAGATCTAGAAGGGAGATCCAGACACAATAACATAAAGATTGTTGGCGTCCCAGAAGGTGAGGAGAAAGGAGGGCCAACTGAATTTGTCGCTAACATGATCCCCAAACTGCTGGGGGATGATAACTTCACCAAGCCGGTCGTTATCGACAGAGCACACCGCTTACAACGGCCCAAACCACTGGAAGGCTTGAGGCCTCGTACAATAATTGCACAGGTGCATTTTGCACAGGAGAAAGCAAAGATTCTGCGACTCGGGAGGCAACACTCAATGGATTACGGAGATCATCGAATGTTAATCTACCCCAACTACACCACGGAGGTTATGGAGCAACGGCGGAGTTTCCGTGAGGTGCTGCGACTGCTGAGAGAGAAGGAGGTCCGGCATTTGCTAAGTTTCCCGGCCAAGCTCCATGTTCATCAACAAGGGCAAGTAAAAGTATTCAGCAACCCAGTTGAAGCCAAGACTTTTGTAGACCAAAAACTTTGAAAGGCTATTTTTCACAACATAAATGAAGAGGGTCTAAACGTGCTCCGAGCAGACTTTAATTATGGCAGTTCTTTTTTCTATCCTCAATTTGTTCTTTACTATGCGTGCTAATGAGGAGCTGCTAGTTGAAGGTACTTTTCTCTGTCTTTGTCCAGCGGTCCCAGATTAGGATGAGGGCAACTCTGCTTCGTTTAGGGAAGCAATAGGTGGGGGTTTTGTTCATATTTTTGTTAGCTGTTCATGTTATTTTTTGTTGGTTTTTGCTGGCTGCCAGACTGAATGTTAAGTTTGCGTTTCTTTGTAATGCAAAAGGTACCACAAATGAATAATACTTTAAAGACTCCATATCGCAGGTCTCTTGGAATGTGCGCGGTTTAGGTCACCTAATAAAGCAAGGTAAAGTTTTCGCACATTTGAAGTCACTGAAATCTGACATTATATTCTTACAAGAAACTCACGTTAAAGCCACTCAGGGCTAATTGGATTTCACAGGTCTATCAGGCACCTTTCACTTCCAAAGCCAGAAATGTTGCCATTCTCTTCCGTAAGACTGTGCCTTTTCGTTTTCACTCATCCACAATTCATCCAAATGGCAGGTTTATAATTTTAACTGGGCATATCAATTCACTTCCCATTACACTGGTAAATGTTTATGGGCTGAACTCGGATGATCCAGGCTTTTTTCCATAAGGCGTTTGACTTGATCCCAGATAACAATTCAAACCACATATTGATTGGGGGTGACTTTAATTGCTACCTGGACCCGTATTTAGATAGGCTTTCCTCTCCCCCCCCCCCCACCCAATATTCTCACTGTGCAAACTCTTAACAATTTGATGAAGTCAAGGAAGGTGGTGGATATTTGGAGACTACAACACCCATCTGACTGTGATTATTCTTTTTATTCTCATGTACACAGATCATATACAGGTATAGATTATTTTTTAGTTGACTCTAGATTAATCTCTAATATTGATCACACCAAATATCACAGCATAATAATATCTGATCATAGTCCGGTCAATCTCAATCTTCAATTGTCCCTCCCTAAGCAAGTCTATAACTGGCACTTTAATCCCTTTTTGCTCAAGAATCAGGCATTTAAAGTATATATTCCGAAGCACATTTTGCAGTTCCTTGAGACCAACAACAATGGTGAGGTGAATGACTCAACACTCTAGGAAACACTTAAAGTGTATATCAGAGGACAAATTATTTCTTATGAAGCAACACTGAAAAGGGCTAAGCGAGGTAGATTGGAAGTGATTGAGAAAGATTTACTAGCAGCTGAACAGGCTTACAAAAACTCTTTGCTCCAATCAGATTATAATAACATTCTTAAATTAAAATACAAATACAATTCCATTCTAGGGGAGCAAATTGGCAACATACTACTTAAACTTAAACAGTGACATTTTGAGTTGGGTGACAAACCACAGAAGTTATTGGCAAGGCAGTTAAGAGGAGAATAAGCAAAACGAGCCATTTACAAAATAAAATCCAAATCTGGCTTGATGCTTACGGAATTAAAGGATATTAACAAATGATTTAGTGAGTTCTATTCAGAAATTTACACCTCCAAATCAACAGCCACACAGGAAGATTTTGATAAGTTTTTTGATCCGCTTTACTTCTCACAATTAGATGCAGCTTTCAGGGAGAAATTGGATTTGGATTTTTCGCTATCTGAGTTACAAGATGCCATCAAAGTATTTCCCACCAGTAAGGACCTGACGGGTTCGGGCCAGAGTTCTACAAAGCCTTCCGAGATGTCCTTACACCGACTTTGCTGAGAATGGTTCGGGATACCTTTAAAAACAAGAGGCTCCCACCCTCTCTCAGTGAAGCAAATATCTGTGTTTTATTTAAAAAAGATAAAGATGAAACAGACCCTGGAAGCTATAGGCCTATTGCACTACTAAATTATGATCTGAAAATAATTACAAAAGTGTTAGCGAATCGGCTCGGTAAGCATATAGCAAATATCATTCACCCGGACCAAACGGGATTTATCCTTTTTGTAATGTTCACAAAATTCTCAATATTTGGTATGCCGATTATGGGAAAGATGATAGAGCTGATATACTGTCTCTAGATGCCCACAAGGCATTCAATATGATAGAGTGGCCCTATCTAATTGCAACACTCCAGAAGTTTGGATTCGGCGACACTTTTATAGAATGGGTTAAAATATTATATACCAATCCAAAATCCTCCATTTTCACAAATGGGGATAAATCCAATCTGTTCTCCCTGCAATGTGGTGTTTGCCAAGGGGACCCATTGTCCCCCCTGCTGTTTAACATAGCGCTGGAGCCCCTGGCAATTGGCATTAGGAGTCACCCACACATTAAAGGTATTAAGTGGGCAATATTGAGACCCGTGTGACCCTGTACGCAGACAAACTCCTTATTTGTCTAGCCGACCCAGCGGCCTCTATTCCCATCCTACTAGAATACATAAATTCCTTTGGGAGCATTTCTGGCTATACCATAAATTGGGGAAAGAGCGAATTCATGCCCTTAGTGGATCAATTTACTGAAGACTTCCTGAAAATATTGCCTTTTAGAGTAGAGAAGAACTGTTTCACCTATTTGGGGATTAAACTGACTAAAAATCCAAAGCATCTTTTCAAATTTAACTTTACAGAATCCTTAGAAAAACTCAGAACAAATATCGAGTCCTGGAGGATACTGCCCTTATCCATGATTGGATGGGTAAATGCGATCAAAATGGTGACCCTACCCAGGTTTCTATATCTTTTTCAAAACCGGCCTATATACTTAAATGCATCCTTTTTTAAGAAACTTGACTCTATCATATTGCCCTTTGTGTGGGGCTATAAATCACACAAGATAGCTAAGGCTCACCTACACAAACCTCTTAAGAAGGGCGGTCTTGGTCTGCCAATTTTCAAACATTACTATTGGGCAGCTAACTCCAGGGCTCTTACACACTGGAAATGTTGAGGTGCTGAAACCGAAGGAAAACCTTCATGGCTACAGCTGGAAGCCTCTGTTGTTAAATGTTCTTCACTTCCTGCTCTTCTGTTTTCCACTTATGCCTCAACAAATAAGCTAATCCAACTAAACTTTAACTTAAAGAATTCTTTACGAATATTAAACCAGATAAAAGCGGCTCACCAAATTCCCAGTGTTTCCATACACATTTGTCAAAATCACTCATTTAAGCCTGGACAATTAGATGGGGTGTTTGCAGTCTGGAGAGAGAGGGGTATCAAAACTTTCTTAGATCTGTACATTGATGGCCAATTTGCATCATCCACACAATTAAGCACTAAGTTTAACCTTCCAAATTCACATTTTTTTGCTATCTCCAAGTTAGACACTATGTTAAGGAAAAGTGCCCACACTTCGAGCCTATTTCCATCACCCATCCCTTTTTTGAAAACCTGTTGCTCCCTCCAGACTCAAAACAGTTAATATCAAAATTTGTGAAATGCTTTACTCCTTTGGTTTCTACAGACTTTATTAGGGAAGCCTGGGCTAAGGACTTGAACTCAAAGTTATCAGCAGAACTTTGGGAGGAGGCAATGTCCCGGGTTCACTGCAGTTCTATTAATTCATGCTACAGGTTAATCCAGTACAAGGTGATGCATAGATTGCATTATTCAAAAACAAAACTGAATCGCATCTTCCCATCTGTGTCTCCTGATTGCGACAGGTGCCGCTCTGCTGAGGGCTCACGAGCACATCTTTTCTGGTTTTGCCCTACATTATA
The DNA here is from genome assembly GCF_048418815.1 of Hemitrygon akajei. Taxonomy (NCBI): domain Eukaryota; kingdom Metazoa; phylum Chordata; class Chondrichthyes; order Myliobatiformes; family Dasyatidae; genus Hemitrygon; species Hemitrygon akajei. The sequence goes on from NC_133127.1 coordinate 112,893,471, forward strand.
CAACTTTTGGACTGCAATTTTTGAGTGGCTCTTAAAAGCCTATTCTAGAGACATTCAGCTCAATCACGACCTTGCCATCTTTGGATGTTCTGTAGTGACTCAAGAGTACATGGAATATATTTGAGAGAATATGGGGGCCTTTCTTGGCTCAGTGTCATATTACCTCACATACATAGTGACCTTGACCTGTCTCATCTCATAAGTGGGTGTGGTGCCTAGCCGGATTCCTTTATTCGTTTTATTTTACATTGCTTCCGTGATACCACTATTGTGTCAACTTTTTTTAAAAGTCTATTTATGTAATCTTGTAAATTGTCTGGCAGCCTTTTTGTTTTTGTTTTTGATTTGTTTTGTCTGTGCTCCATCTAGAGCTGTATCTCCTTTGTATTGTTTTGTATGTCTTCAATATTGTTTTGTCTTTGTAAAATTGAAAATTGTAAATCAAGTATTCAAAAAAAAAACCTTTCCAACAGTTCTAGTAAGCCTGCCTGCTAGGATATTGGTCCCCCTAGGGTTCGGGTGTAATCTGAGCTTTTGTAAATGTTGTATCTTCCCCTGGAGATCCCAGTAATCCAGAAATCTGAAACCAGCCCCCTGCAATACTCCCTGAGCCACTCATTCATCTGTACTATTATCCTGTTCCTGCCCTGATCAGCATGTGGAACTGGGAGAAGTTCAGAGTCTTGAAAGTCCCTGAAAATCCCACTCTTCAGCCTCTTCCCTAACTCCCTAAACTCACTGCCCAGGACCTCTTCTCACTTCCTATTTATGTCTTTGGTGCCAATGTACACCACAACCTCTGGCTGTTCACCCCCTTTCTGCAGCTCTCTGTGGCATCCTGAACCCTAACACCTGGGAGGCAACACACCATCCTGGCTTCTCTTTCCTGGTCACAGAATCTCCTGTGTAATCTCCTAACTATCAAGTCTCTTACCATTATCAGTCTAGTAGACTTTACCTTTCCTGGCTGAGCCTCAGAGCCAGCTGCTGCTGCTGTAGATCATATTCCCCCCACCCCCCAGCAGTATCCAAAGTGTAGTTGAGGGGAATGGCCACTGGGGAACGCTGCAGTAGCTGCTTATTCCCCTTACTTCTCCTGGAGGTCACCAGTCTACAATCTGAAGCCTGCAGCCTGGATATAACCACCTCAATAAGAGACTCATCTGTAAAGTTTTCAGCCTCCTGGATGACCCTGACGACATCCAGCTCCAGTTCTAGTTCCAGTTCCTTGACCTTGTCAGCCATGAGCTGAAGTCAGGTGCACCTCCTGCGATGTAGTCATCTAAGTTGTTAGGCACCCTGAAGTCCCATATCCCACATTGCCTTAATTATCATCCTTTATGCACGGTCATATGTCAAAGTGAGTCTCGCAGCCCTTATACATACAGTACGTGCGAGAATGTGGAAAGGAGTGGTCTTGGAATTCTCAACAGTAACAGTGACTTTTGAGCAGACAGCTTCATATTGAACATTGTCAAGATTAGTGATTTGTAGTCCTCTGCAATCTGAACCTATCGGCTATATTAAAGCATTTGCAACTATTTTTGGCCAGAAATGCAAAACAAATGATTTGTCTCAGCTTTCCCAAAGCTCAGTGTGGCTTGAGCAAACATTAAATTCAGACTCTAGCTCCAGTATCTATCAAAGAAGCCAGCCATATGATTTCAACAAAGACACAGCGAGAGTTATGAATCCACACATTATCCTTACTAAGGATCTGCACTCCAGAACTCTGTCCCAGCTGGTTCAGTACAATGCCAACTTGGCACCTTCCTAACAACATAGAAGAATTAAATAAAAATAGAAATTGCTGGAAGTTCTCAGCAGGTAAGACAAAGTTAATGTTTCAGATCTTCAACATCTGCAGGATTAAGTTACAAAGAAAAAATAATAACTTGTATTAAGAGAGTATATTATCACAGTTAATATGTCACAAGCTTTATACACTGACTGAACTATGTATCAATTATTACCAATAATATTGTTAAAATATGGTAATTTCTAAAATCTAAACGTATTATGTTATTATATTTACTGTTCCATTTTCTTGATCTTTTTACTGCAAACACTCAATCTCCAACTACATTTCTCATGGACAGATCCTCCCACAGCCAGAGATTGAGTGATATAGAGTGATATCCTGGTTCTTCTCCCTGGTTTGTATTCTACCTACTTAAACAGACATTGTATTGTCCAACTCCGCACATTCAGGTTAGGCACTGAAGTTAGGCTCTGAATTTAATGTTGAGCTCTGAGACCAGCACCACTTAACATATCACCTGTAACTTCAAGCCAGCTGGTAAGAATTTGAGTGATGGTGTTGACTTTGTGAACACACATGGCTGGTGTTATTTATTGACTAAAATTAGCACATTGAGACAGTGTTGTCCTGGATTCTCTAGCAGCAACCTATTTAAGATCCGATCACTTTAGCAACACTGAGAAAGGTCAGCTTCAGTGTATTAAAGACTCTTTATTGCCTTGTTTGTGCAGAATGATTTTAGGTGAGTGATATCAAAAACTAACTTCAAGTCATTTAATATTTCTACTTCATGGGCTGACTCAAAACTACAAAAATGGTTGGAGTGTCATAACTTCTGGTTTCTCCTTGAACTTACTTCTCTCTTCTGGATTCATGAGTTAATCTTTTTTTTTAACCTTGTGTTAACTGTGATAAATATTGGCAATATGGATAAGATGATTAATTTTGTTTCTTGGAATACTAATGGTTTAAATCATCCGATCAAACGGAAAAAAAATTCAAAGTATTCCACAGAATGAATGCTAATATTATCTTTGTACAAGAGACTCATGGGAGGAAGGAGGATAGTCAATGCTTTTTTAGGTTTTGGAAGGACCAACAGTATCACTCGAATTCCCAAGCCAAAGTAAGAGGCGTTTCCATTTTTATAGATTCTTCAACCTCTTTTATACACTATGAAACAATTTCAGACCCACAAGGTAGATTTTTGCTTTTCACTGGTTCACTTTTTAATCAAAAAGTTGTTTTAGTTGATGTTTATGCTCCAAACACTGACTGTCCTGAATTTTTTAAGTGTTTATTTACATCCTTTCCTAATTTAAATGAGTACATGCTGATAATGGGTGTGGATTTTAACTGTTGCTTAAATCCTTCTATGGATAGATCTAAGCCCCCCCAGGTTCTTCCAAATAAATTAGCCTCTCTTATTAATTCCTTTATGGTTGTTTCTGGAATTTCTGAAATTTGGCAATTCATACACCCCAATGATAAAGAATTTTCATACTTTTCTCATGTTTATCATAATTATTCAAGGATTGACTACTTCTTTATTGATCATCGTTTACTTACAGATATTATTGATTGTAAATATGATTTCATTACCATTTCTGACCATGCACCTTTGAAGCTATCTATTAAGACAATGGATTCATCTTCTAATGCTAAATCTTGGATGTTGAACTCCACTTTATTGCAGGACTCAGACTTTCTTAACTTCATTAAACAACAAATTGATTTTTTCCCAACAAATTCTACAGAAGAGATCACTAGTATTATGGGACACTTTTAAAGCATTTATTCGCGGACAGATTATTTCATACTCTGCTGGAGTTAGGAAATGAACTAATACTGAAATATTAACATTGGTCGATAAAATTAAAGAAATTGATAAGATTTATTCAGTGACCCCCAGTAACGAACTTAATAAAAATAGAGTTGAACTTCAAATGGAGCATAATTTGTTACTATCCTCTTCGATTGAAAATTAGTTAATTAAATCTAGAATCCAATTTTATGTACATGAAGATAAATCTGGCAAATTATTGGCTAATCAATTGAAAACTGCTTTGGTTAAACGACAAATCACTAAGATTCATAAACGAGATGGCACTTTGATGATTGATCATAGAGAGATAAATAAAGCCTTTCAAGATTTTTATAATTCTTTATATCAACCAGAATTTGTTGAGGATTCTTCCATAATGGATGAATTTTTAAGAAAATTGAATATCCCGAAATTAACAACAGAAGATAGTGTACTTCTAGATGCACCTATTATGGAAACCAAAATAAAAGAGGCTATTTTTTCAATTAATTCAGGTAAAGCCCCTGGTCCGGATGGTTATACTGCAGAATTTTTAAAATTCTTTTCTTCTATACTCTCTCCTTGGCTTTGTAAAATTTTTAAAGATGCATTAACTGTAGGTAAATTACCACAATCTTTTTATGATGCCTTCATTTCTCTAATTCTTAAAAAAGATAAAGACCCCACTGAATGTGCCTATATCCTTGCTGAATATGGATTCTAAGATTTTTACCAAAATTTTGGCCACTAGATTAGAAAATATATTACCTTAAATTATCTCTGAAGACCAGACTGGATTTATTAAAAACTGTTATTCATCTTTTAATATCAGAAAATTAATTAGTATAATTTATATTCCTTCATCTAAAATACCACAACATGTCATTTCCTTAGATGCTGAAAAAGCGTTCGATAGAGTTGAATGGTCATATTTATTTAATACATTGCAGAATTTTAATTTTAGTTTGAAATTTATATCATGGATTAAATTAATATATTATAAACCTTTGGCTTCGGTTCTTACCAATAATCAGAGATCTCCTTTTATCAGTTATCCCGTGGTACGAGGCAAGGCTGTCCTTTAAGTCCTCTATTATTTGACATTGTTTTGGAACCTTTAGCCATTGCCATTCGTGAATCACCTAATATTTTTGGTATTACCCGTGGGGAAGAGACATATAAGTTCTCATTATATGCTGATGATTTGTTACTATACATATCTGACCCTGAGAGATCTATTCCTGCTATTTCGTCCTTGCTTGCTCAGTTTAGTAGTTTTTCTGGTTACAAACTGAATTTTAATAGGAGTGAATTATTTCCATTAAATATGCAAGTTCCAATTTATAAACACTTACCATTTAAAATTGTTACAGATCATTTTACTTATTTGGGTATTAAAATTACCAAGAAACATAAGGATTTATTTAAAGTTAATTTTTTTACCTTTAATTGACCAAATCAAGCAACTTGTTACCAGGTGGTCCCCATTATCTTTGTCATTGGTTGGTCGAATTAATGCTATTAAGATGATAGTATTACCCAAATTTTTATATTTATTCCAAGCATTACCAATTTTTATTCCTAAATTTTTTTTTAATATTATTGACTCCAAAATATCCTCGTATGTGTGGCAGAATAAAAATCCTAGATTAAGTAAAAAATATTTACAGAAGCCTAAGAAGGAGGGTGGTTTGGCTTTGCCAAACCTGAGATTTTACTATTGGACAGTTAATATTTGATATTTAATATTTTGGACACAAGAATCGATTATAGCATCTTGCCCACAATGGGTAAACTTGGAATGTAAATCTGTACAAGACTTTTCATTGCTTTCTATTTTAGGATCTTCACTTCCTTTTGTTTTATCTAAATTGAATAAACAAATAACTAATCTTATAGTTAAACATACAACATACATTACGAATATGGTTTCAATTTCGTAAATTCTTTGGCTTGAATAAGTTTATCTTATTATATCTAACTTTTTTTTCAGCCCTCTTTTATGGATCAAGCCTTTGTATTATGGAAAACAAAAGGTATAACATGTTTTTGTGATCTATTTTTAAATAACAGTTTTATGTCCTTTGAACAGCTATCTAATAAATGTAATTTGCCTAAAACTCATTTTTTTAGATACTTGCAAGTTAGAAATTTCTTGATTAATATGTTACAGTTTTTTCCAAAATTATGTCCAATGGACATTACGGGAAAAAAAATAGCTCTGAATCCTTGCCATAAGGGTTTAGTAGTGATCATTTATAATATGATCATGAAAATACAGCCAGAAGTATCAGAAAAAATTAAGAAGGAATGGGAAAAAGAACTTCATTGTCTTATAGCCACTGAGCAGTGGGAGAAAATTTTACAATTAGTCAATTCTTCTTCTATTTGTGCTAAACATGCCCTAATACAATTTAAGGTTGTACATAGAGCTCACATGTCCAAGGATAAACTTGCTCGATTTTATTCTTATGTTAATCCAACCTGTGACAGATGTCATTCTGAAATTCCTTCATTGACCCACATGTTTTGGTCTTGCCCTTGCTTGCAAAATTATTGGAAAGATTTTTTTGGTATTATTTCAACAGTTCTGAATATCAAATTGCAACCACATCCTATTACTGCAATTTTCGGTTTACCAATGGTGGATAATAGTTGCTTATCCCTCTCAGCTCGGCGGATGATTGCATTTGTTACATTAATGGCTAGAAGATCTATCCTATTGAACTGGAAAGAAATTAATCCTCCAACTATATTTCAGTGGTTTTCTCAAACTATTTCTTGTTTGAGTTTAGAAAAAATTAGAAGTGTTGTCTTTGATCCTTCAGTTAAATTTGAAGAAACTTGGAGACCATTCATTCAACATTTTCGTATGAGCTAAACTGACTTTTCCTAAACCTTACTTTTATTATCCTTAATTATTTGGATGGAGGTACGGAGTTATTGACGCTACTGTGTTTATTTGAGATAATGCAATGGCCCATGTTGGTTAGGTCTTTTTTTCTTTTTTTGGTTTTTTTTTTCTTATTTACTCCATTTTTCATAATTACTATGAGTTTGGGAGGTTATTATATATGGATTATCATCTATTTGTATTTATACTTTAACCTATTAATTATGTACTCTCAAACTCTCTGTATTCATGTTTCATATATGTTTGTTTAAAATTAATAAAAAGATTTTTTTAAAATCACTTAATATTACTGCATACTACTAGAGATATCTACACAAATGCAGGCCATACAGAGAAGAACCTAAAATTTGGTAAATCCAGAAATGTGCTTCATTATGTCTAGTAATAAGCCTTTAATAAGTTAGCACCATATAGTAGACAATATGTTGCACAGCACAATAGTATAGTAATGCAGCTACAAACAAATGAACAATATTTTAAAAAGGTGTTTGCCACAATGAGAGTGATACTACATCGCACCATTGCATAAGATCATTTTCTCCAGACTGTGATGATCCATTTTGTTTATGAATGTATAACTAATTTAAAAAAGAAACCAATTGTTGATGTTAAACAATTAAAACCACAGTTCAAACCATTTGACATATTACACATTAAAAACATGAAACAATTCCAGCACAATTCTTTGTTTCTAGTTTTTATATTTCATTAAAGAGAATTATGCTCATACTAATAAACTTATTTTTATATTCCTCATTGTTTTATTCCAACAACAATAACCACTTTGCCTTTACTGCATTGGCCAACAGTTAGAGCAGTTCTATTGCCCCAAAAAATGTCCCATCACCAGTTAAGGCAATTTGTGCTTGAATTCGAGGTATCACAAGTTCAAGTTCATCTCCCGCTTCAAGTTTTGCAATACCTGATTGAAAAGAAATAGTTGATCAACAATTGTGACAGAAGCAAAGAATATGATAACCAAAAAGGTGAATAGCAAAACAAATCCTTACCAGCTGTGAAGCAAGAACTGTTTGGACAGCAGGCAGACATGTTTTGAATGCATCGAAATAGAATTACAGTACGTGGCTCATCACCCACACTGCTTGCCCTTCTTCTCTGGATAAAATGTCCCATTGTAAAAGTATTGTCTTTATACCAAACCTATTATTTCGAAACATAATAAATCAGTGTATCTGCTAGATCCTTCATTGTGACTCTTAGGATAAAAAAAATTACATCATATGTTGGCGATAAAAATATGATTCTGTTTAACCCACCTGACTGTACACCAGAAAGTAGCCAGCTTCTTTGACTGAGATCCTGTCACCTTCTTTGTCAAGAGCATTTCCTCTTTTCAAGCTGAGAATCCAAGGGATTGCTGTCACTTCTGCTGTACAATTTCAAATAAAACTCATGAGTGAATTTTGCGTCAGGTTTGCTTGTTTGTTTGAGAGAAAGCAAAAAATCTGAGGAAGATGCCACACTTTGTAGAGGAATTGCAATAGATCCCAATATTCCTTCTTAAAGCATAAACACAGTGTTTCAAGGCTCCCCCTCCTGATATTCAGCTTTGTAATCCCAGATGGAATGTCCACCTGTAGATGCTGGATGACATCTTCCATTATACTCCGATATGAAACACAAGTGTTATCCATCACATTCCTCTTTTTCTTTCAAAGACAAAAACATAATGTTCAGCCTCCTCTGCACTGGCCAAAAATCCCAACTGATCTCCTTTTACCCAAATGAATTGAAGCAAGGACAGTCAGGAAAGTATAAAGAGAGGAAGAAGAGTAGGAGGAACAAAGGGATTGCTCATTTTGTTGAGTCAACTGTAAATTACTGGTAGCTAAATAGTTATGGTTTAAGTTACATATTTATTAAAAGGTACTCAATAAGTGCAGCATATATAATCTAAAAGAGGCAGCACTCTGTAGCCATCTCAATTTTCAATTATAAAAACAACTAATTCAAATTCCTACAACGTGACACCTTGAGAAAATGTTGCTAACATGTTGGTGTAACTGTGGACAAGTATTTTGTGATCTCATGCCATAGGTTCTCAATCACTTGTAGACTTTCTAAAAATGAAATCTAGTTATAAGAAGAAATGAACATAAGAAAAGAGAGTAGGCCACTTGGCTCATCGTGCTTGCTGCATCATCTGTGAAACCCATAGTACTGTAGACATTCAGCACCACAAACCTCATTCACTCATGCTCCTCTGATTTCCTTTATGTATAAAAAATGATGTCTATCTATCTATCTAGAAGAAATTCAGTGACTGAACCTTAACAGTCCTTTTGGATGGAGACCTCCAGAAATACTGTCTGAAGAAAATTTCTCCTGATTTCTTACCTGAATGACAAGCTCTTTATTTTGATTCTGGAGCTGCTGGCTGTAAGTACTACAACCACATGAAATATCATTTTGGTACCTTCCATGTGAAGCCCTGTAAGAATGTTGCTTGTCTCAATGAAATAATTTCTAATTCTGTAAACCTAGTCTGCTTAACAAGTTAGATAAACTAGCCCCACTCCCTCCATCCCTCTTCCAGGAATCAACCTGGTGACTGTTTAAAGGTAAATATTAAGGTAGGTGAGGAAACAATATGATGACTAGCAGCACTGGATCTTTATTCCCTGGAGTGCAGGAGAATGAGGGGTGACCTCAGAGAGATCTATAACATCGAGAAGAGTATGGATAAGGTTAAATCTGGTCTGCTCTCAGAACAATCCCATCAATTCTGTTAATTACATATTTCCATATTCACAAAACCTCTCCTACCCACATGCACGAGGTAATAACAGCTGTGAATTAAGCTCCCCATCAGTATGTCATTACAATGTGGCAGAAAACTACAGCACCCAGAGGAAAGCTACATAGTCAGAGAGAGAAGCTGCAAATACCAACAGAGGCACTGGAGCCCAAAATCAAACCTCAAATGTTTGAAGTATGAAGTAGCAGCATTATCCACTGTGGTACGGCACCACCATTTTCATGCACGGCCACTTTTTAACCAGACATAGAGAGGCAAATCGGCAAAATTGTTAATCCAGAAAGAAGTTATTTATTAAACCCTATGACAACCTCCTTATTTAAGGAAGGATTTACAAGTATTGGTGGTAGTCCAGAAGAGATCAACCAGGTTAATTCCTGAGGCAGCAAAGTTGCCCTACTAAGAGCAGCAACAATTGTCAGGCATCTGCACATAACCAAGAGCAAGAGAACAACTAAGGAGAGGGTAGGGCCTATCATGGGTAAAAGTGGGAATGTTCTTAGAATCAGAGAATGTTGGTGAGATCCTAAATAAGCACTTTGGTAAATAAGTACTTACTAAGGAGAATGATGTGGAGGATAATAAGATCATAGAACATAGAATGATACAGCACAGTACAGGCCCTTCAGCCCACAATGTTGTGCCGATCCATAAACCCTGCCTCCCATATAACCTTCCACCTTAAATTCCTCCATATACCTGTCTAGTAATCTCTTAAATTTTCCCAGTGTATCTGCCTCCACCACTGACTCAGGCAGTGCATTCCACACACCAACCTCTCTCTGAGTAAAAAACCTTACTCTAATATCCCCCTTGAACTTACCACCCCTTTCCTTAAAGCCATGTCCTCTTGTACTGAGCAGTGGTGCCCTGGGGAAGAGGCGCTGGCTGTCCACTCTATCTATTCCTCTTAATATCTTGTATAACTCCATCATGTCTCTTCTCATCCTCCTTCTCTCCAGAGAGTAAAGCCCTAGCTCCCTGTGTTACGTATCCCGTAACTGGATCACTTACTAGCAAAGATAGAGAGGTCCGATAAAGTCTGATGGCACTATCCTTTAGAAGTTTTTATTTATAAAGGGGCACAAAAGTAAGGTTAATACAAACATTCAGATAACATACGTCGTCAATACTCAATCTAAAGCGCAGGTATAGTAATAATCAATAAAAAACAAGCTCTATCGTTGTCTAGGGGTAATATTTTGTCCGATGTAAATATAAAAGTCTCTCGAGGTCACTGCAGTTCCACCAGCTGCCGTCTTTTGGGTGTCGCGGTGGTGCACTTTGTTGGAGAGAGAGAGAGATAGGTATAGAATGGAACAGTTACCCGGCGGGTTTTCCAACCCTGTACACATCAGACTTCCAATATAACTCGGAGTCCTGCCATGTGCAGAAGTTCGCTGATGACACGGCCATAGTGGGGTGTGTCAGGAATGGACAGGAGGAGGAGTATAGGAAACTGATACAGGACTTTGTGATATGGTGCAACTCAAACTACCTGCGTCTCAATATCACCAAGACCAAGGAGATGGCGGTGGACTTTAGGAGATCTAGGCCTCATATGGAGCCAGTGATCATTAATGGAGAATGTGTGGAGCAGGTTAAGACCTACAAGTATCTGGGAGTACAGTTAGACGAGAAGCTAGACTGGACTGCCAACACAGATGCCTTGTGCAGGAAGGCACAGAGTCGACTGTACTTCCTAAGAAGGTTGGCGTCATTCAATGTCTGTAGTGAGATGCTGAAGATGTTCTATAGGTCAGTTGTGGAGAGCGCCCTCTTCTTTGTGGTGGCGTGTTGGGGAGGAAGCATTAAGAAGAGGGACGCCTCACGTCTTAATAAGCTGGTAAGGAAGGCGGGCTCTGTCGTGGGCAAAGTACTGGAGAGTTTAACATCGGTAGCTGAGCGAAGGGCGCTGAGTAGGCTACAGTCAATTATGGATAACTCTGAACATCCTCTACATAGCACCATCCAGAGACAGAGAAGCAGTTTCAGCGACAGGTTACTATCGATGCAATGCTCCTCAGACAGGATGAAGAGGTCAATACTCCCCAATGCCATTAGGCTTTACAATTCTACCGCCAGGACTTAAGAACTTTTTAAAAGCTATTATTAATGCTTTTTGAGATAGTGATTTAGATGCATATCATATTTTTTACTGAGTTAAGTATTGTATGTAATTAGTTTTGCTACAACAAGTGTATGGGATATTGGAAAAAAGTTGAATTTCCCCATGGGGATGAATAAAGTATCTATCTATCTATCTATCTATGAGTTTGATCCGTCGGAGTCTCGTTGGGGGGTGGCCGTTCACTTGTGGCCTCTCCTGTAGCTAAAGTCGTTCTTCCGTGGTGAGGTCGCCAATCCCAGGCAAGGAAAGGACGCACACGAGTCCCCTCCACCGGCTGTCGCTATTAAACGCTGTCACAGGATTTCTAGCATGTCTTCTGGTGCGTCTGAGGGGCCGTCTTTACAACCCCTCTTTTATCTGAACTCACGGGATCTCAGATGTCAATCAGGTTGGGATGATGCAATCTCTCTCCGTCTCTCCACCCACGTTGCCCTGAGGGTATACACGTAGTACAGTTCCCAATTCACAAAGGTGTCTCCAAGAGACAATGACCACAGTTGCCAGCTTTTGCCTCGCCGTGAAACGAGGGACACCACACGTATCTTTCTCTTCTCTTGGGTCATTGACCCCCCCTTCACTAGGGCTCTGGCGATTCTCACAAAGGAGGGGGCTGGGATCATAACACCTGAATGAATACTTTACTTCAGTATTCACTGTGGAAAAGGATCTTGGTGATTGTAGTGATGACTTGCAGCAGACTGAAAAGCTTGAGCATGTAGATATTAAGAAAGAGGATGTGCTGGAGCTTTTGGAAAGCATCAAGCTGGATAAGTCACCAGGAACGGATGAGATGTACCCCAGGCTACCCCAGGCTACTGTGGGAAGCGAGGGAAGAGGTTGCTGAGCCTCTGGCGATGACCTTTGCGATTACCTCTGGCGATGACGGGAGAGGTTCCAGAGGATTGGAGGGTTGCGGATGTTGTACCTTTATTCAAGAAAGGGAGTGGAGATAGCCCAGGAAATTATAGATCAGTGAGTCTTACCTCAGTTGTTGGTAAGTTGATGGAGAAGATCCTGAGAGGCAGGATTTCTGAACATTTGGAGAGGTATAGTATGATTAGGAATAGTCAGCATGGCTTTGTCCAGGGCAGGTCATACCTTATGAACCTGATTGAATTTTTTGAGGATGTGACTAAACATATTGATGAAGGAAGAGTAGTAGATGTAGTGTATATAGATTTCAGCAAGGCATTTGATAAGCAAGGCTTATTGAGAAAGTAAGGAGGCATGGGATCCAAGGGGACATTACTTTGTGGATCCAGAACTGGCTTGCCCATAGAAGGCAAAGTGTTGTTGTAGACGGGTTATATTCTGCATGGAGGTCTGTCACCAGTGGGGTGCCTCAGGGATCTGTTCTGGGACCCTTACTCTTCGTAATTTTTATAAATGACCAGGATAAGGAAGTGGAGGGATGGGTTACTAAGTTCGCTGATGACACAAATGTTGGGGGTGTTGTGTATAGTGTGGAGGGCTGTCAAAGGTTACAGCGTGACATTGATAGGATGCAAAACTGGGCTGAAAAGTGGCAGATGGAATTCAACTCAGATAAGTGTGAAGTGGTTAATTTTGGTAGGTCAAATATGATGGCAGAATATAGTGTTAATGGTAAGACTCTTGGCAGTGTGGAGGATCAGAGGGATCTTGGGGTCCCAGTCCATAGGACGCTCAAAGCAGCTGCGCAGGTTAACTCTGTGGTTAAGAAGGAGTACGGTGTATTGGCCTTCATCAATCATGGAATTGAATTTAGGAGCTGAGAGGTAATGTTGCAGCTATATAGGACCCTGGTCAGACCCCACTTGGAGTACTGTGCTCAGTTCTCGTCGCCTCACTACAGGAAGGATGTGGAAGCCATAGAAAGGGTGCAAAGGAGATTTACAAGGATGTTGCCTGGATTGGGAAGCATGCCTTATGAAAACAGGTTGAGTGAACTTGGCCTTTTCTCCTTGGAGCGAAGGAGGATGAGAAGTGACCTGATAGAGGTGTGTAAGATGATGAGAGGCATTGATTGTGTGGATAGTCAGAGGCTTTTTCCCAGGGCTGAAATGGTTGCCACAAGAGGACAACCATTTAAGGTGTTGGGGAGTAGGTACAGAGGAGATGTCAGGGGTAAGTTTTTTACTCAGAGAGTGGTGAGTGCATGGAATGGGCTGCTGGCAACGGTGGTGGAGGCGGATACGATAGGGTCTTTTAAGAGACTTTTAGATAGGTACATGGAGCTTAGTTAAATCAGGCCTGCTAGCTAGATTTTGCGTGTTTTTTAAGGGAAAGGTGGGAGTCATCATTTAGAAGATGTACAGCGGGGTCCATTGGTAATTGTACCCCCGTTAGTTCTGTAAGAGTACTGATAAACTTCCCCCACAAACCAAAAACCCCTGGACATTCCTATACAACATGTATAAAAGAGCCAACGGTTCCGTGGGGGCAAAATGAGCAATATGGGTCAGGAACCAGTCCCATTTGATGTCTAATTCTTGTTGTTAGATATGCTCTATGACAAGATTTCAAGTGTATATACCGATGATTTGAGTTTTTCGAAGCACAGGCAACATTATCCCAAATCGCATCCCAGTCTAAGTCTCATCCAATTCAGATATGTCCCTATCCCAGGCTTTCATTCCTGATGTGGGCATATATTTCTGGGAGTTTAATTTATCAATAAACATAGAATAGTACAGCACATTACAGACCCTTCGGCCCACAATGTTGTGCCGACCCTCAAACCCTGCCTCCCATATAACCCCCCACCTTAAATTCCTCCATCTACCTGTCTAACAGTCTCTTAAACTTCACTAGTATATCTGCCTCCATCACTGACTCAGGCAGTGCATTCCACGCACCAATCACTCTCTGAGTGAAAAACCTTCCTCTAATATCCCCCTTGAACTTCCCTCCCCTTACCTTAAAGCCATGTCCTCTTGTACTGAACAGTGGTGCCCTGGGGAAGAGGCGCTGGCTGTCCACTCTGTCTATTCCTCTTAATATCTTGTACACCTTTATCATGTCTCCTCTCATCCTCCTTCTCTCCAGAGGGTAAAGCTCTAGCTCCCTTAATCTCTGATCATAATCCATACTCTCAAAACCAGGCAGCATCCTGGTAACACACACAAAATGCTGGTGGAACACAGCAGGCCAGGCAGCATCTATAGGGAGAAGTGCTGTCGACGTTTCGGGCCAAGACCCTTTGTGTGTGTTGTTTGAATTTCCAGCATCTGCAGATTTCCTCGTATTAGCATCCTGGTAAATCTGCTCTGTACCCTTTCCAATGCTTCCACATCCTTCCTATAGTGAGGCGACCAGAACTGGACACAGTACTCCAAGTGTGGCCTAACCAGAGTTTTATAGAGCTGTATCATGACCCTGCGACTCTTAAACTCTATCCCTCGACTTATGAAAGCTAACACTCCATAAGCTTTCTTAACTACCCTATCTACCTGTGAGGCAACTTTCAGGGATCTGTGGACATGTACCCCCAGATACCTCTGCTCCTCCACATTACCAAGTATCCTGCCATTTACTTTGTACTCTGCCTTGGAGTTTGACCTTCCAAAGTGTACCACTTCACACTTCTCTGGGTTGAACTCCATCTGCCAGTTCTCAGCCCACTTCTGCATCCTATCAATGTCTCTCTGCAATCTTCGACAGTCCTCAGCACTAGTCACAACACCACCAACCTTTGTGTCATCTGCAAGCTTGCCAACTCACCCTTCTACCCCCACATCCAGGTCGTTAATAAAAATCATGAAAAGTAGAGATCCCAGAACTGATCCTTGTGGGACACCACTAGTCACAACCCTCCAATCCGAATGTACTTCCTCCACCACGACCCTCTGCTTTCTGCAGGCAAGCCAATTCTGAATCCACCTGGCCAAACTTCCCTGGATCCCATGCCTTCTGACTTCCTGAATAAGCCTATCATGTGGTACTTTGTCAAATGCCTCACTAAAATCATTGTAGATCACATCCACTGCACTACCCTCATCTATATGCCTGTTCACCTCCTCAACGAACTCTATCAGGCTTGTTAGACACGATCTGCCCTTCATAAAGCCATGCTGACTGTCCCTGATTAGACCATGATTCTCTAAATGCCCATAGATCCTATCTCTAAGAAACTTTTCCACCAGCTTTCCCACCACAGACGTAAGGTTCACTGGTCTACAATTACCCGGACTATCCCTACTACCTTTTTTGAACAAGGGGACAACATTCGCCTCCCTCCAATCCTCTGGTACCATTCCCATGGACAACAAGGATATAAAGATCCTAGCCAGAGGTTCAGCAATCTCTTCCCTCACCTCATGGAGCAGCCTGGGGAATATTCCGTCAGGCCCCGGGGACTTATCCATTCTAATGTATTTTAACAACTCCAACACCTCCTCTCCCTTAATATCAACATGCTCCAGAACATCGACCTCACTCATATTGTCCTCACCATTATTAAGTTCCCTCTCATTGATGAATACTGAAGAGAAGTATTCATTAAGGACCTTGCTCACTTCCACAGCCTCCAAGCACATCTTCCCACTTTTATCTCTAATCAGTCCTATCTTCACTCCTGTCAACCTTTTGTTCTTCACATAATTGAAGAATGCCTTGGGGTTTTCCTTCACCCTACTTGCCAAGGTATTCTCATGCCCCCTCCTGCTCTCTTCAACCCCTTCTTAAGCTCCTTTCTTGCTACCCTATATTCCTCAATAGACTCATCTGATCCTTGCTTCCTAAACCTCACGTATGCTGCCTTCTTCCATCTGACTAGATTTTCCACTTCACTTGTCACCCTACCATTCTTTATCTTTCTCACCGGGACAAATTCATCCCTAACATCCTGCAGGAGATTCCTAAACATTGACCACATGTCCATAGTACATTTCCCTGAAAAAACATTATCCCAATTCACACCCGCAAGTTCTAGCCTTATAGCCTCATAATTTGCCCTTCCTCAATTAAAAATTTTCCTGTCCTTTCTGATTCTATCCTTTTCCATGATAATGTTACAGGTCAGGGAGCGGTGATCACTGTCCCCCAGATGCTCACCCACTGACAGATCTGTGACCTGACCCGGTTCGTTACCTAATAGTAGATCTAGTATGGCATTCTCCCTAGTCGGCCTGTCAACATACTGTGACAGAAACCCGTCCTGGACACACTTAACAAACTATGCCCCGTCTAAACCATTGGGACTAATCAGGTGCCAATCAATATTAGGGAAGTTAAAGTCACCCATGATAACAACCCTGTTATTTTTGCACCTTTCCAAAATCTGCCTCCCAATCTGCTCCTGTGTATTTCTGCTGCTGCCAGGGGGCCTATAGAATACTCCCAATAGAGTAACTGCTCCCTTCCTGTTCCTGACTTCTACCCATACGGACTCAAAAGAGGATCCTGCTACATTACCCACCCTTTCTGTAGCTGTAATAGTATCCCAGACCAGTAATGCCACCCCTCCTCCCCTTCCCCCCCCCCCCCCCATCCCTTTTAAAGCACTGAAATCTAGGAGTATTGAGAATCCATTCCTGCCCTGGTGCCAGCCAAGTCTCTGTAATGGCCACTACATCATAATTCCATGTATGTATCCAAGCTCTCAGTTCATCACCTTTGTTCCTGATGCTTCTTGCATTGAAGTACACACACTTTAGCCCTTCTACCTTACTACCCTTACACCCTTTATTCTGTTTCTCTTTCCTCAAAGCCTCTTTATATGTTAGATCTGGTTTTACTCCATGCAGTATACTTACAGATCTCGCATGACCTTTATCCTCCTCCATCTCACTATCTGCTCCAACACTCTGGTTCCCCTCCCCCTGCAAATCTAGTTTAAACCCCCCGGAGCAGCACTCTCAAATGTTCCCACAAGGATGTTAGTCCCCCTCCAGTTCAGGTGCAAACCATCTCATCGGAACAGGTCCCACCTTCCCTGGAACAAGGCCCAATTGTCCAGAAACATGAAGCCCTCCCTCCTGCACCAACTCCTTAGCCACGTATTTAGCTGCATTATCTTCCAATTTCACACAAAGTATACTGCAGATGCTGTGGTCAAATCAAGATGTACAAAGAAGCTGGATGAACTCAGCAGGTCGGGCAGCATTCATTGAAAGGCGCAGTCAACGTTTCGGGCCAAGACCCGTCAGTCAGTCATCAGTCCTGATTAAGGGTCTCGGCCCAAACGTTGCCTGTGCCTTTCAACAGATGCTACCCGACCTGCTGAGTTCATCCAGCTTGTTTGTACGTGTTATCTTCCTATTTCATGGTCTCACTAGCACGTGGCATGGGTAGCAATCTTGAGATTGCAACCCTGGAGGTCCTGTCCTTCAACTTTGCACCTAACTCTCTAAATTCTCTTTGTAGGACCTCCTCTTTCTTCCTATCCATGTCATTGGTCCCTACATGGACCACGACATCTGGCTGCTCACCCTCCCTCTTGAAAATACTGAGAACTCAATCCAAGATATCGTGGACCCTGACACCAGGGAGGCAATAGACCATCCGGGATTCTTGATCTCTTCCACAGAACCTCCTATCTGTCCCCCTAACTATCGAATCCCCTACCACTACTGTTCTTCTCTTTTCCCTCCTTCCTTTCTGAGCTGAGGGTCCCATCTTGGTGTCAGAGATCCAATCACTACAACTTGTCCCTGATAGGTTGTCCCCACCAACAGTGTCCAAAACGATATACTTATTGTTGATGGGAATGGCCACAGGGGTGCTCTGCTCTTCCTGTCTATTCCCCTTCCCTCTCCTGACAGTCACCCAACTACCTGTCTCCTGACTCCTAGGGGTGACTATCTCCCTGTAACTCCTGTTTATTTCTGCCTCTGCCTCACGAATGATCCGAATCAGTTTTGAATTCATAATATGCTAGGGTGTTTTTAGATAAAGAAAGGGCTAGTGTTGAGTTTCTTTAAGAACACTAAGGTGGATAAGACCCCAGAACATCATGTGATTAACACTGGGTTATTGAGAGAGGCAAGAGATGAGATTGCTGGGGCCAAGTTCTTTATGAGGTAGAAATGACAGAGACATTAACAAGTTCTTAGATAGGCACACAAATGTACAGAAAATAGAGGAGTATGGACTGTGTGCATGTGGAAGGGATGAGATATCACCAGGTTTATTTGTTTGGCATAACTTGGTGGGAGAAGGCCCTGTTTTGGTGCTACAATGTTCAATGCTCTATGTTCTAGGCTTTGGGGTGGTTGTAAATTGTAAATGTTGAGATTCTTCCACTGGTGGAAAAGTCTCAAACAAGGGGGCATTGTTTTAAGTTAATTTAAAAACAAAATGCATTAACATTTCTTCCCGCAGGGAGTAATTGGAGGCTGGAGATTATTAAAAATGATTCAGATAACTTTTTGAAGCACTGCAGAATTGAGGGCTATGTTTAGCAAAACTGAGGCCAGACATAGACCTGTTATGATCATATTGAATGACAGGGCAGGCTTGAGGGATAAGTAGTTTATTTTTATTTTTTTTTCCTGAGTTCTAATGTTCTTCTTTAGTGTAACTGTGAGAAATTTAATTCATGTTTTTTTTTAATGTTTGTCCTAAACTATATTTAGGATCATATGCCAATATCAATAATTTTGATTAAGTTCAAAACTAGAACAAACGTTAACCTTTCTGAAAGGGGAGAAAAATTTAAATGTATGGTACTTTTGCACATATAGCAAGCCGGTTATTTACCTTCAAATACCAGTGAACAAGATCGTTACAGTAGTAATGTAGTAGTGAGGTTGGGGATGGCATTAAACAGGAAATTAGAAATGCGCGCAATAAAGGAACAGTAGTTATAATGGGCAACTTCAATCTACATATAGATTGGGTGAACCAAATTGGTAAGGATGGTGAGGAAGAGGATTTCTTGGAATGTATGCGGGATGGTTTTCTGAACCGACATGTCAAGGAACCAACTAGAGAGCAGGCCATTCTAGATTGGGTATTGAGCAATGAGGAAGGGTTAGTTAGCAATCTTGTCGTGCGAGGCCCCTTGGGTAAGAGTGACCATAATATGGTGGAATTCTTCATTAAGATGGAGAGTGACATAGTTAATTCAGAAACAAAGGTTCTGAACTTAAAGAAGGGTAACTTTGAAGGTATGAGATGTGAATTAGCTACGATAGACTGGCAAATGATACTTAAAGGCTTGACGGTGGATATGCAATGGCAAGCATTTAAAGATCGCATGGATGAACTACAACAATTGTTCATCCCAGTTTGGCAAAAGAATAAACCAGCGAAGGTAGTGCACCTGTGGCTGACAAGGGAAATTAGGGATAGTATCAAGTCCAAAGAAGAAACATATAAATTAGCAAAAAAAAAGTGGCACACCTGAGGACTGGGAGAAATTCAGAGACCAGCAGAGGAGGACAAAGGGCTTAATTAGGAAAGGGAAAAAAGATTATGAGAGAAAGCTGGCAGGGAACATAAAAACTGACTGTAAAAGCCTTTATAGATATGTGTAAAGAAAAAGATTGGTCAAGACAAATGTAGGTCCTTTACAGTCAGAAACAGGTGAATTGATCATAGGGAACAAAGACATGGCAGACCAATTGAATAACTACTTTGGTTCTGTCTTCACTAAGGAGGACATAAATAATCTTCTGGAAATAGTAAGGGACCGAGGGAGGAACTGATGTTAGGGAAGTGGTGTTAGGTAAATTGAAGGGATTAAAGGCAGATAAATCCCCAGGGCCAGATGGTCTGCATCCCAGAGTGCTTAAGGAAGTAGCCCACGAAATAGTGGATGCATTAGTGATAATTTTTCAAAACTCCTTAGATTCTGGATTAGTTCCTGAGGATTGGAGGGTGGCTAATGTAATCGCACTTTTTAAAAAAGGAGGGAGAGAAAAACCGGGGAATTATAGACCAGTTAGTCTGACGTCGGTGGTGGGGAAAATGCTAGAGTCAGTTATCAAAGATGTGATAACAGCACATTTGGAAAGAGGTGAAATCATCGGACAAAGTCAGCATGGATTTGTGAAAGGAAAATCATGTCTGATGAATCTTATAGAATTTTTTGAAGATGTAACTAGTAGAGTGGATAGGGGAGAGCCAGTGGATGTGGTATATTTAGATTTTCAAAAGGCTTTTGACAAGGTCCCACACAGGAGATTAGTGTGCAAACTTAAAGCACATGGTATTGGGGGTATGGTATTGATGTGGATAGAGAATTGGTTGGCAGACAGGAAGCAAAGAGTGGGAGTAAATGGGACCTTTTCAGAATGGCAGGCAGTGACTAGTGGGGTACCGCAAGGCTCAGTGCTGGAACCCCAGTTGTTTACAATATATATTCATGATTTAGACGAGGGAATTAAATGCCCATCTCCAAGTTTGCAGATGACATGAAGCAGGGCGGCGGTATTAGCTGTGAGGAGGATGCTAAGAGGACGCAGGGTGACTTGGATAGGTTAGGTGACTGGGCAAATTCATGGCAGATGCAATTTAATGTGGATAAATGTGAGGTTATCCACTTTGGTTACAAGAACGGGAAAACAGATTATTATCTGAATGGTGGCCGATTATGAAAAGGGGAGGTGCAACGAGACCTGGGTGTCATTGTACACTAGTCATTGAAGGTGGGCATGCAGGTACAGCAGGCAGTGAAAAAGGCAAATGGTATGTTGGCATTCATAGCAAAAGGATTTGAGTACAGCAGCAGGGAGGTTCTACTGCAGTTGTACAAGGCCTTGGTGAGACCGCACCTAGAGTATTGTGTGCAGTTTTGGTCCCCTAATCTGAGGAAAGACATTCTTGCCATAGAATGTACAAAGAAGGTTCACCAGATTGATTCCTGGGATGGCAGGACTTTCATATGAAGAAAGACTGGATCGACTAGGCTTATAGTCGCTGGAATTTAGAAGATTGAGGGGGGATCTTATTGAAACGTATAAAATTCTAAAGGGATTGGACAGACTAGATGCAGGAAGATTGTTTCTAATGTTGGGGAAGTCCAGAACGAGGGGTCACAGTTTAAGGATAAAAGGGAAGCCTTTTAGGACCGAGATGAGGAAAAACTTCTTCACACGGAGAGTGGTGAATCTGTGGAATTCTCTGTCACAGGAAACAGTTGAGGCCAGTTCATTGGCTATATTTAAGAGGAAGTTAGATATGGCCCTTGTGGCTAAAGGGATCAGGGGGTATGTAGAGAAAGCAGGTACAGGGTTCTGAGTTGGATGATCAGCCATGATCATACTGAATGGCGGTGCAGGTTCGAAGGGCGGAATGGCCTACTCCTGCACCTATTTTCTATGTTTCTATTACCAAATAACTGAATGCTTCAGTGACAAATAAAACATTTTCAGTAGTGCAAAGCTCCGGTCATAACTTTTAAAATTTCATTTTGTTCTGATCATTGACAAGCATGATACTGACAAGTCTGCAAGATGCATTTCAATGTGGTATATATTTTATATTTGTGTGTACATAAGATTGTTTCACAGCGACACGAATAGCATAAATGTTATTGTAAATGAGTTTAATCACATGCAATGTTGTAAATCTAACCTCAAAAGGGCAGCAGATTATCTATTTTCCATGCAAGTTCAAAATGCTTCATTGTATGGGTGTAAGTCTACATTTTATCACTACCTTTTTGTTGGTATTATTCACATATAGATTAGTGAGTCTTCCCTCAATGGTTGGTAAGTTGATGGAGAAGATCCTGAGAGGCAGGATTTATGAACATTTGGAGAGATATAATATGATCAGGAGAAGTCAACATGGCTTTGTCAAGGGCAGGTCGTGCCTTACAAGCCTGATTGAATTTTTTAAGGGTGTGACTAAGCATATTGATGAAGGTAGAGCTGTAGATGTAGTGTATATGGATTTCAGCAAGGCATTTGATAAGGTACCCCATGCAAGGCTTACTGAGAAAGTAAA
Source organism: Hemitrygon akajei (assembly GCF_048418815.1). NCBI lineage: Eukaryota > Metazoa > Chordata > Chondrichthyes > Myliobatiformes > Dasyatidae > Hemitrygon > Hemitrygon akajei. Next base: position 112,915,736 of record NC_133127.1, read on the forward strand.
GAGGCATGGGATCCAAGGGGACATTGCTTTGTGGATCCAGAACTGGCTTGCCCACAGAAGGCAACGTGTGGTTGTAGACGGATCATATTCTGCATGGAGGTCAGTCACCAGTGGTGTGCCTCAGGGATCTGTTCTGGGACCATTACTCTTCGTGATTTTTATAAATGACCTGGATGAGAAAGTGGAGGGATGGGTTAGTAAGTTTGCTGATGACACAAATGTTGGGGGTGTTGTGGATAGTGTGGAGGGCTGTCATAGGTTACAGTGGGACACTGATAGGATGCAAAACTGGGCTGAAAAGTGGCAGATGGAGTTCAACCCAGATAAGTGTGAACTGGTTCATTTTGGTTGGACAAATATGATGGCAGAATATAGTATTAATGATAAGATTCTTGGCAGTGTGGAGAATCAGAGGGATCTTGGGATTCGAGTCCATGGAACTCTCAAAGCAGCTATGCAGGTTGACACTGTGGTTAAGAAGGCGTATGGTTTTATTGGCCTTCATCAATCATGGATTTGAATTTTGGAGCTGAGAGGTAATGTTAGATAGATAGATAGATAGATACTTTATTCATCCCCATGGGGAAATTCAACTTTTTTTCCCAATGTCCCATACACTTGTTGTAGCAAAACTAATTACATACAATACTTAACTCAGTAAAAAATATGATATGCATCTAAATCACTATCTCAAAAAGCATTAATAATAGTTTTTAAAAAGTTCTTAAGTCCTGGCGGTTGAATTGTAAAGCCTAATGGCATTGGGGAGTATTGACCTCTTCATCCTGTCTGAGGAGCATTGCATCGATAGTAACCTGTCGCTGAAACTGCTTCTCTGTCTCTGGATGGTGCCATGTAGAGGATGTTCAGAGTTTTCCATAATTGACCGTAGCCTACTCAGCGCCCTTCGCTCAGCTACCGATGTTAAACTCTCCAGTACTTTGCCCACGACAGAGCCCGCCTTCCTTACCAGCTTATTAAGACGTGAGGCATCCCTCTTCTTAATGCTTCCTCCCCAACACGCCACCACGAAGAAGAGGGCGCTCTCCACAACTGACCTATAGAACATCTTCAGCATCTCACTACAGACATTGAATGACGCCAACCTTCTAAGGAAGTACAGTCGACTCTGTGCCTTCCTGCACAAGGCATCTGTGTTGGCAGTCCAGTCTAGCTTCTCGTCTAACTGTACTCCCAGATACTTGTAGGTCTTAACCTGCTCCACACATTCTCCATTAATGATCACTGGCTCCATATGAGGCCTAGATCTCCTAAAGTCCACCACCATCTCCTTGGTCTTGGTGATATTGAGACGCAGGTAGTTTGAGTTGCACCATATCACAAAGTCCTGTATCAGTTTCCTATACTCCTCCTCCTGTCCATTCCTGACACACCCCACTATGGCCGTGTCATCAGCGAACTTCTGCACATGGCAGGACTCCGAGTTATATTGGAAGTCTGATGTGTACAGGGTGAACAAGACCGGAGAGAGTACGGTTCCCTGCTGCGCTCCTGTGCTGCTGACCACCGTGTCAGACCTACAGTCTCCCAACCGTACATACTGAGGTCTATCTGTCAAGTAGTCCACTATCCAATCCACCATGTTATATGTTGCAACTATATAGGACCCTGGTCAGACGCCACTTGGAGTACTGTGCTCAGTTCTGGTCGCCTCACTACAGGAAGGATGTGGAAGCCATAGAAAGGTTGCAGAGCAGATTTCCAAGGATGTTGCTTGGATTGGGGAGCATGCATTATGAGAATAGGTGGAGTGAACTTGGTCTTTTCTCCTGGAGTGACGGAGGATGAGACGTGACCTGATAGAGATGTAAAGATGATGAGAGGCATTGATCGTGTGGATAGTCGGAGGTTTTTTCCCAGGGCTGAAATAGTTGCTATAAGAGGACACAGGTTTAAGGCGCTGGGGAGTAGGTACAGAGGAGATGTCAGGGCTAAGTTTTTTACTCAGAGAGTGGTGAGTGTGTGAAATGGGGTCGGCAATGGTGGTAGAGGCGGATACGATAGGGTCTTTTAAGAGTCTTTTGGATAGGTACACGAAGCTTAGAAAGATAGAGGGCTACAGGTAAGCCTAGTAATTTCTAAGGTAGGGACATGATCAGCACAACTTTGTGGACCAAAGGGCCTGTATTGTGCCGTAGGTTTTCTATGTTTCTTTAATTGACTATAATTTAGATACTTACGTTTACCATCTTTCCTTGAAATATATCTTCGTTCCGTTTTACAGATTGGTTGTGACTTTCCATACAAATGTCTCGAGCAATCACTTGCTAAGAATTTGTAAAAACATATTAGAATTCAGTTTAAATGCAGGGAGCAATTGCAGCATTAGTACTTATTAATTAAAATTACCTTTTACAAACGGCATTTGATGATTTGTAGCAATCAATTGCACGCAGGAATGCTGCACTAAATGAAAAGGAATAGAAGACCAATATATACAGTGAGTGACATTCATTGATTTTAACACAATTCCCAACAACCAGAATATCTCTGATAACTTAGGATAAGTTACTCTCAATTTCCATTCTGTTTAGAAAATACCTGTCCTGATTGAATGTAATTCAATGTATATAAAGAAGGGCAAAAGTTGATGGAAAATACCAAGTCAAAAGAAAAATAGAAGTCCAAAAACTGGAAATCTAAGATGCAAAATAAATTTTTTTGGAAATAACCAGCACATCAGGTATTCTGTGATAAAACACACAAAAGGAATTCAACATCTTCCAGAAACAGAATGTCATGAAGAGTGCATGGTTGTGGTAGTCTATAATATCTGCAAAATCTATTTTGTGTATGATAGCTTTGTCTATACCAGCAAAAGCTCCCAGATGTGCCCTTCTCCCAACAGACAGTGCTGCACCAACAACGTAGATAGTTAGGATGTAACAGCCATAGTTGACCTCGACCAATGGAGGACCACAACACATAAACTTTCTAACTTTGAACTCTACCTCCATTACTTCATTGCTTTTGGGATTAATTTGGTCCTCCATACTCAATGATACCGGAGCACCCATACACCACATTCATGAAGCAAATTCACCACCATTATGTTCTCAGGTATTCTGGATCAACAATAAATGTTGGTCTACCCACTGACAACTCCTGCATCCAACAACATTTTGAAATTTGGTGCAGAATTTGAGAACTAGTGATTAGCTAATCTACCATTTACATTGAAGAAGGGATATTTGAGAGGCATAGATAGATAGTAAGAAACTTTCTCCATGTAAGTAGTGTCTAAAACAGTGAGCATAGGTTTAAAGTTAGGAATAACAGTTAAGCGGGGATCTGTGGAAGGTCCTGGAGGACGGCACTCTCACAAAGTCAAAGAAGAATCTTTTGAGTTGCCAAGCCATTATAGGCCACAGGTCAAGCATTGGATAAGAAAACATTTGTATATATAAGTATTTGATGGTAGAAGGGCTGAAGAGCCTGGTTCTGTGCTATATGGCTCTATAACAAGTCCAATGAATTAAGAATAATAATGGATTCTGCTTGAAATATTGTGGAATATTGGTAGCTCAGGTTGACTATTTGGAAGTTTGGTTGATCACCAAACTTGGCAAAATGCTTGCAGATGTTTCAGCTTCAATCAAGTTGAGGGTGTTCTCTTTTCAGAATGCTGGCTTATATACTCCTCCAGGGTCCGAATGTATATTGATTAGATGTTGTAATCTGGTTGGCTGGTTCAAGACATTGTGAACCATTTAGCAGTAGAAGGTTCTGACTGGCAAGCTTTGAGGGAGGTCTGTTGGAAGTGTTTTCTTTGCCGTCCAGATGCTGAGATTACTGGCCATTCATTTATTGTTGATGTTGTTTCTCTTTTCCCTAAAAGGGTTCATATACCGGATCTATGTCGGTGTGTTTGTTGATGGATTCTTCTGCAGAGAACCATGCTTCAAGAAATTCTTGTTCTTTTATTGTTCTTGCTTGAATCAAGACTCTGGCTGTAGTCCAGTTGAAATGGTGTCCTTCCTCGTCTTCATGAACTGTTACTAGTGAGAGTGGACCGTGTCCTCTGTTCACTAGCATGTTAGCACACTCCACACTTATTTCCCTATCTTCCCCATTCCTCTACTTGGTTAATACTGATGTAAAGCTCTGATTTATGATCTCACCCACTTGATCCGTGTCCTAGCAGGATTGATCCAATCTGTTCCCTAGTTTTCCTCTTGCTGTTGGTACAGATATGGCATGCTTTGAGTTTCTCTTCAAACCTACTTGCAAAGACTTGTGACAGTAATGGGCAGAACACACTTGCAGGTGCAGGAATCGGTGACGGCTGGCACTGTACAGTGATACACTAATCGTTATGCTAGCGTGATGCGCCAAGTAAAGATCAGTCACCTAGCTCATTTCCCATGAGCTCCCATTTGCTTACTAAAATATCTTCTAGAATTCTCTAGATTTTAGTATTTTGCTTCTGTTTATAAATCATTGAATATATGCTAAGTTACCAATTAGCATCCAACTTTATAATTTTCAGTAATTTGTGCAAAAAGAATCTTGGCCCCTCGCTCTTTGCATCCCTCACCATGCTTTCTAACCAGCTCTTTCAATTTGTTAAAATTGTACCATCTAGCATACATGGTCTGTTTACTTTCCTACCACAATTGTATGTTTTTCCTTTCTAACAGTGTGTCTTTTAAATCTTTGTTACTCACTACTAATACTGCATGTTTAAGTTTTGTCTCATCTGCAAACCTGAAAATTATTCTCTGTACTACCATGTTCAGTTTATTACATGAATTAAACACAGCAGTGTTCAACAAGTGTAATTCTACCTTGCCAATGTCTTGCCTCAGACCAAGATCCCAGATCTAGGATTTTGGACAGAAAACATGTCAATCAAGATAACTCTCCTGAGTACAATTAAGAAATACTATCCCCTATTGCCCTTATCACAATCACAATAAGTACATTCAGTGTCTGGAACATAAGCTTTCTTTTCATTCAAGGAATTTGGGCTACGTGAGATGAGCCAATATTTAATGCCTATCCAAAATTGCCCTTGAGAAGGTGGTGGTGAAATATCATCTTGAACCAGAATCTGATTTAATATCACCAGCATGATAAATAAATACTGAGAAAATAAACCAAGTTCAGTCTATTATATAGGTAAAATAAGTAGTGCAAAAAAAAAACAAATAAAAAAAGTAGTGAAATAGCGTTCAAGGGTTCAATGTCCATTTAGAAATTGGATGGCAGAAGGGAGGAAGCTGTTCCTGAATCACTGAGTGTGTGCCTTCAGGCTTCTGTATCTCCTTCCCAATTGTACCAGTGTAAAGAGAGCATGTCCTGGGTTGTGGGGATCCTTAATAATGGACACCGCCTTCCTAAGGCACCTTGAAGATGTATTGGATACTATGGAGACTAGTAGCCATGATGGTGTTGACTAATTTTACAAGTTTCTGCAAAGTTACTTTGATCTTGTGCAATCCCCCACACTCCCAGAGCAAACACTGATGCAGCCAATCAGAATGCTCTCCATGGTACTTCTGTATAAGTTTTCGAGTGTCTTAGTTGACAAACCAAATCTCCTCAAACTCCTGATGAAAGATAGTCGCTGGTTTGCCTCCTTTATAGCTGCAGCAATATGTTTCATCCAGCTTAGGTCCTCAGAGATATTAACACCCAGAACATGAAATTGCTCACTCTCTCCACTTCTGATCCCTCTACAAGGATTACTTTGTGTTTCCTCATCTTACCGTTTCTGAATTCCATAATCAACTCTTTGGTCTTACATTGAGTGCATGGTTGTTACTGTGACTAACTAACTACTATATCTCGCTGCTGTATGCCCTTATGTCAACATCTGAAATTCTACCAACAATGGTTCTATCATCAGCAAATTTATAAATGGCATTGAAGCTATGCCTAGCCACACAGTCATGGATGTAGAGAGAGAAGAGCAGTCGGCTAAGCACACATCCCTGAGGTGCACCAATGTTGACTGTCAGCAAGGTGGAAATGTTATTTCCAGTCCACATAGAACTGTTGCAATCTTGACTGTCAAAAAGCTGTTAGAAAGAGAGTTCCAGGAAGTTGTGGTGAAAGAACAACATTATATTTCCAAGTCAGGCTGGTGTGTGCCAAATGAAATGAAGAATATAATCACAGCCTGCGCATGTTTTATTGTTGTCTAGGTGCTCCAAAGTTCAGTGGAGAGCCAGTGAGATTGCAACCACTGTAGACCTGCTGTGGCACACAGTGGTGTTAGGAAATTTGTGAATCCTGTAGAATTTTCTCTATTTCTGCATAAATATGACCTAAAATATGATCAGATTTTCACAGAAGTCCTAAAACTAGATGAAGAGAACCCAATTAACTAAATAACACAAAAATATTATTCTTGTTCATTATCTATTGAGAAAAATGATCCAATATTACACATATTTGTTGGAAAAATTATGTGAACCTTAGCTTTCAGTAACTTGTATGACCCCCCTAGAGAACAATAACTTCAACCACGTTTCTGGTAACTGTTGATCAGTCCTGCACATTGGCTTGGAAGAACTTTAGGCCATTTCTCCTTGCAAAACAGCTTCAACTCTGGGATGTTGGTGGGCTTCCTTGCATGAACTGCTTGCTTCAGGTCCTTCCACAACATTTCTATAGGATTAAGGTCAGGACTTTGACTTGGCCATTCCATAACACAAATTTTCTTCTTTGTAAACCATTCTGTTGTTGACTTACTCTTGTCTTTTGGATCATTGTCTTGTTGCATTATCTAACTTCTATTAAGCTTTGGGTTACAGACTGCTACCCTGACATTCTCCAGAAAAATGTCTTTATTGAATTCATTGTTCCCTCAATGTTTGCAAGCTGTCCAGTCCCTGAGACAGAAAAGCAGCCACCAACCATGATCCTTCTTCCACCATGCTTCACAGTTGGGATGAGGTTTTGGTGTTGGTGCCCTTGAAACATAGCAAAGTGCAATTCTGCCCAAAAAATTCAACTTCTGTCTCATCTGTTCACAGAACATCGTTCTAGAAGTATTGTAGTACGTCCAGGTGGTATTTTGCAATCTTGAGATGTGCAACAATGCTTCTTTTTGGAGAGCAGTGGTTTTCTCCATGGTGTCCTTCCATGAATACATTCTTGCTCCCTGTTTTTCTGATAATGGACACATGAACAGAGACTTTAGCAAGTTCTAGAGATTTCTGTAGGTCTTTTGCTGTTACCCTTGGGTTCTTTTTCATCTCCTTCAGCATTGCATGTTGTACTGTTGTTGCGATCTTTGCAGGATGCCCACTGCTAGGCAGAGTAGCAACAGTACTGAGTTTCCCCCATTTGTAGACAATTTCTCTTACTGTGGACTGGTGAACACTCAGGTCTTTAGAAATGCTTTTGTAGCCTTTTCCAGCTTTGTGCATCTCTACAATTCTTCTTCTAATGTCCCCTGTTTTGACTGAGGCATGGTGCACATAAACTGATATTTCTTGAGAAAAGCAGGCTGTCAGTAACCTGACTCCAAGCTTTTGTAGAAGGCATTACCCAGAAGTTCAAATACTTTTTTCAACAGGTGCATGTAATATTAGATTATTTTTCTCAATAAATAAATGAACATGTAAAATGTTTTTGTGTTATTTATTTAATTGGGTTCTCTTTATCTAGTTTTAGGACTTGTGTGAAGCTCTGATCACATTGTAGGTCATATTTATGCAGAAATAGAGAAAATGTTATAAGGTTCACAAACTTTCTAGCACCACTGTAGATGAATTGCAGTGGATCCACCTTCTTGCTTATTCAGGAGCTAATTCTAGCCATAACCAATATCTTAAAGCACTTCACAGTGGTAGATGTGAGTGCTACACAACCACAGTGACATAGCATGGCTCCTAATCCTTTTATATTTTGTGAAAAACATGGCAAAAAAGAGGAACCTTTGTACGTCAGTAGCAGAGGAAATTGCATAATAGCTCTTGATTCTTGAGAAATTAATTGTAAATAAAATTAGAAGAAGCAAACGTCCCAAGAAATATTTGTCTCCAGGTGGCATAGAAGTTTTCTTTCAGATGCTACTGAGTTGCTGGCTGATTTGAAGCTTATGATCAATGATATAACAAATTGTTTCAGATGGGAGTCTAGACATTGTCTTGAAAAGAAAACTGCCTTTAAAATTACAAGAATCAAATATCCACCAACAGCAGCAGCCTTGTGAATTCCTCCATCAAGACTTCTGAACAGTTAATTCCTAGCGAACTAAAGGATTAATCATATGTCTTCAAGGAGATTTTTGTTCCATCTATCAACACTCTTCCAAGGACTTTCCATCTCATGTTCTCAATATTTATTGCTTATTTGTTTATTATTATTATTTCTTTCTTTTCGTATTTGTGGCTTGTTGTCTTTTGTATTTTATATTTTTATGTTTACAAGTAAAGGAAAAACTTATTTTTAATATGTAATTTTTGTATGTTTGATAATTATCAGCCAGGGTCCCAAAGGAATACACTTGTCTTTCATTCAGAAAATCTCTGACATCTGGGTAGGGCTGAAGAAGAGTTGAACTCAAATCTTTTAAAGGATAATTTAAAATGATATCCTAGTTACCCTCAGAGAAACATTAAGTTACTTACAATTATATACAAACAGAGCAGGGCATTCTCTGTAGTGGTTTTGACAATTATCTCTCAAACAACACCTAGAAGAGACTATTTGGCCATTCTCTCAATTCTATCAGTTAGAGATTGCTCTATACAAAATGATTGCTGTACTTCATGCAAAGATCCCAGATGTCTCTGTGCTATTGTCTGCTAGCATACAGTGCCTATAAAAAGTATTCACCCCTGTCCCCCTTTGGAAGTTTTCGTGTTTTATTGTTTTACAACATGGAACCACAGTAGATATAATTTGGCTTTTTTGACACGATCAGCATAAAAAGATTCCTTTGTGTCAAAGTGAAAACAGATCTCTACAAAATGATCTGAATTAATTACAAATATAAAACACAAAATAATTGATTGCATAAGTATTCACCCCCTTCAAGTCGGTATTTAGTGGATGCATCTTTGGCAGCAATTACAGCCTTGAGTCTGTGTGGATTGGTCTCTATCAGTTTTGCACATCTGGACACTGAAATTTTCTCTCATTCTTCTTTAAAAAACTGCTCAAACTCTGTCATATTGCATGGGTATTGTTCGTGAACAGCTCTTTTCAAGTCCAGCCACAAATTCTCAATTGGATTGAGTTCTGGACTCTGACTTGGCCACTCCAGGACATTAACTTTGTAGCCATTCCTGTGTAGCTTTTGCTTTATGCTTGGGGTCATTGCCTTGCTGGAAAACAAATCTCCCAAGTCGCTGTTCTCTTGCAGACTGCATCAGGGTTTCCTCCAGGATTTCCCTGTATTTTGCTGCATTCATTTTATCCTCTACCTTCACAAGAAGGAAAACTCTGGGGTGTGGGTTACCTGAAACTGGAATAGTCAGAGTTAGATTCCATTGGGTTGTAAGCTACCAAAGTGGAATGACTATAAGACACTGTTCTTCCAATTTGTGCTTGGACTCTCCATAGCAATGAAGACGACCCAGGACTGACAAATGGGAAGAAGAGTTGAACTGATGCATAACTGAAAGCTGGAGATGGCTGCTGCAGGCAGGGTGCAAATGCTCCATGAAACAACCATTGTCTATGCTTTGTTTCACTGATATAGAGAAGGTCACATTGTGATCACTGAATGCAGGAGTCCAGATTGTAAGCAGTGTCATTGAATGCCTCCCTCGCCTGGGAAGGTGGTGAGGAAAGTGGGAAAGGATACAAATTATATTGGTTTCAGTTGTAGATGGGAAGAAAAGGCAGAGAAGACCAGGGAGTCCTGAAGAGAATACTCCTTGTGGAAAGCAGTAAGTGTGGGATGGTGGAGATAGAGCTGGTTGTGGGAATACATTGGAATGGGTGGAAATGGCAGAGAATCACATGGTGCAGTGAAAGGTGAGAGCCAAGGGGATTTTCATGCTGTTCTGCCAAGGGAAAGTAGGGATCAAAGTAGAAAAAACATGTGAGTTCTTCAAGTGTCTTCTTTTTGTTGTAGATTCTAGTGTCTGCTGCTTCATTTATCATCAACAGCAGAAAGACACACAATCAGAAACCTTATCCTCATGAACTGATACATCCTTTCTTGTGCCATGACTATCAAACCACCACACCAATATGAAGAACAGTACCTCTCATCCTATCTTGGTATTCTCCAACCTGACAACAATGACAGCGAGAACCACTCCCCTCTGCCTTATCCCACCAACCCATCACCCCTTCTCTTTCTCTTTCCCTCTCTGGTTGTCTTCCACCTTTTTCCCTTTATTTATTGGTCCACTGACCTCTCCTATCAGATTCCATCTTCTACTGCCCTATCTCTCTTCCACCTATCACTTCCAGCTTCTTATAACATTCCCACACTCCTCCCCTCACCCAGAACCAGCTATCACCCACCATCCTGCCATCCTTTTTATACTGGCTATCTGCTGTCTTTCTTTGCCATCCTGATAAAGGGTCTAGACCCAGTGAGCTCCCCCAGCATTTTTCATGTTGCTACAGATTTCTAGCTTTTGTAGTCCTTCTTGAGTCTCAATGGTTAGCATAGTCAGGCATCAAGCTGAACTTCAAACAACCTAATGAAGCTGCAACACACCATTGTATGCATTATAAACCATGGAAGGGCTATGTCAGTGTGAAAGAAAATATAATATCAATGGAAACCACAATTCCTCTTGGCTTCCTCCTGATGACAACGCCAGCATAAAAGCCCGTTTCGACCAATTCGGTTCACAAATGGGGATATTCACTTATGTTCATAATGTTCAATTCTTCTGGCTACTCCTTACTAAATGAAGGAATCCACGCGTTCCTGCAGCAAGAACTCGATGACATAGGCAAAGGGACAAGGTCCAATAGCATGGCTTAGAAAGCTAGGTAGCTGATTAAGTAAAACTGTAACCACTGGCCTTCTCCCTGATAGCGGATAACTGGAAAGCGGCCAGTGAGTGAGTGGGCCAGTGATGGAGTGGAGATTTGAGGCTTTGACTCGAGAGGCTTTGTCAAGAAGAGGCGGAGGACGAGCTTGTTCCCAGTTAGTCTTTACAATGCCTCCTGAGATGATGATTGCCTCTCCTGTGAGATGTGGCAGTCTTGGGGGAACTCCCCTCTCCCGCAGAGTCACATCTGCCAGAAGTGCTTGCGACTGGGCGATCTGGAAGACCGTGTGAGGAATCTGGAGCAGCAGCTGGATGACCTTCGACTCATAAGGGAGAATGAGGCAGTCATAGATGAGAGCTACAGGGAGGTAGTCATACCTAGGCTGCTGGAAGCAGGTCGTTGGGTGACAGTCCGAGGGGGGAAAGTGAAGGAGAGTAGACAGGTAGTGCAGAGCACCACTGTAGCCATTCCCCTGAATAATAAGTTTACCGTCCTGGATGCTGTTGGTGAGGACAGCCGACCAGGTGTGAGCCACGGTGACAGGGCCACTGGCACTGAGTCTGACCCTGTGGTGCAGAAGGGTGGGACGGAGAAGAGGAGAGCTGTCGTCATTGGAGACTCTATAGTCAGGGGAGCAGACAGGAGATTTTGTGGACGTGAGAAGGAAACCAGCATGGTTTGTTGCCTCCCGGGTGCCAGGGTCCGAGATGTCTCTGACCGGGTGCATGACATCCTGGTATGAGAGGGAAAGCAACCAGAAGTCGTGATACATGTTGGGACCAACAACATAGGCAGGAAGAGGGATGAGGTCCTGAAGTGTGAGTTTCGGGAACTAGGCAGAAGGCTGAAGAACAGGACCTCAAGGGTGCCGTTCTCAGGATTGCTGCCAGTACTACGTGATAGTGATGGTAAGAATTGGAGGAGATGGCAGTTGAATGCGTGGCTGAGGAGTTGGTGCAGGGGGCAGGCTTTTAGATTTTTGGACCATTGGGATCTCTTCTGAGGAAGGTGGGACCTGTACAGATTGGATGGGTTGCACCTGAACTCGAGGGGGAGCAATATCCTTGCTGGTAGGCTTGCTAGCATGGTTCGGGAGGGTTTAAACTAATTTGCAAGGGGGATAGGACCCGGAGCGATAGAGCAGTGAAAGAAGTGCATGGAGTAAAGCCAGATCTAACACATAGAGAGGCTTTCAGGAAAGAGCAGCAGAATAAAGGGTATAAAGGTAGTAAGGTAGAAGGGCTAAAGTGTGTGTACTTCAATGCAAGAAGCATCAGGAACAAAGGTGGTGAACTGAGAGCTTGGATACATACATGGAATTATGATGTAGTGGCCATTACAGAGACTTGGCTGGCACCAGGGCAGGAATGGATTCTAAATATTCCTGGATTTCAGTGCTTTAAAAGGGATAGAGAGGGGGGAAAAGGGGAGGAGGGGAGGCATTACTAGTCAGGGATACTATTACAGCTGCAGAAAGGGTGGGTAATGTAGCAGAATCCTCTTTTGAGTCAGTATGGGTGGAAGTCAGGAACAGGAAGGGAGCAGTTACCCAACTGGGGGTATTCTATAGGCCCCCTGGTAGCAGCAGAGATACCGAGGAGCAGATTGGGAGGCAGATTTTGGAAAGGTGCAAAAATAACAGGGTTGTTATCATGGGTGACTTTAACTTCCCTAATATTAATTGGCACTTGATTAGTTCCAAAGGTTTAGATGGGGCAGAGTTTGTTAAGTGTGTCCAGGATGGATTCCTGTCACAGTATGTTGACAGGCCAACTAGGGGGAATGCCATACTAGATCTGGTATTAGGTAATGAACCAGGTCAGGTCACAGATCTGTCAGTGGGTGAGCATCTGGGGGACAGTGATCACCACTCCCTGACCTTTAGCATTATCATGGAAAAGGATAGAATCAGAAAGGACAGGAACATTTTTAACTGGGGAAGGGCAAATTATGAGGCTATAAAGCTAGAACTTGCGGGTGTGAATTGGGATGATGTTTTTGCAGGGAAATGTACTATGGACATATGGTCGATGTTTAAGGATCTCTTGCAGGATGTTAGGGATAAATTTGTCCTGGTGAGGAAGATAAAGAATGGTAGGGTGAAGGAACCATGGCTGATAAGTGAAGTGGAATATCTAGTCAGGTGGAAGAAAGTAGCATACATGAGGTTTAGGAAGCAAGGATCAGATGGGTCTATTGAGGAATATAGGGTAGCAAGAAAGGAGCTTAAGAAGGGGCTGAGAAGAGCAAGAAGGGGGCATGAGAAGGCCTTGGCGAGTAGGGTAAAAGAAAACCCCAAGGCATTCTTCAATTATGTGAAGAACAAAAGGATGACAGGAGTGAAGGTAGGACCGACTAGAGATAAAAGTGGAAAGATATGCCTGGAAGCTGTGGAAGTGAGCGAGGTCCTCAATGAATACTTCTCTTCTGTATTCACCACTGAGAGGGAACTTGATGACGGTGAGGACAATATGAATGAGGTTGATGTTCTGGAGCATGTTGATATTAAGGGAGAGGAGGTGTTGGAGTTGTTAAAATACGTTAGGACGGATAAGTCCCCGGGGCCTGACAGAATATTCCCCAGGCTGCTCCACGAGGCAAGGGAAGAGATTGCTGAACCTCTAGCTAGGATCTTTATGTCCTCATTATCCACGGGAATGGTACCGGAGGATTGGAGGGAGGCGAATGTTGTCCCCTTGTTCAAAAAAGGTAGTAGGGATAGCCCAGGTAATTATAGTACAGTGAGCCTTATGTCTGTGGTGGGAAAGCTGTTGGAAAAGATTCTTAGAGATAGGATCTATGGGCATTTAGAGAATTATGGTCTGATCAGGGACAGTCAGCTTGGCTTTGTGAAGGGCAGATCGTGCCTAACAAGCCTGATAGAGTTCTGTGAGGAGGTGACCAGGCATATAGATGAGGGTAGTGCAGTGGATGTGATCTACATGGATTTTAGTAAGGCATTTGACAAGGTTCCACATGGTAGGCTTATTCAGAAAGTCAGAAGGCATGGGATCCAGGGAAGTTTGTCCAGGTGGATTCAGAATTGGCTTGCCTACAGAAGGCAGAGGATCATGGTGGAGGGAGTACATTCAGATTGGAGGGTTGTGACTAGTGGTGTCCCACAAGGATCTGTTCTGGGACCTCTACTTTTTGTGATTTTTATTAACGACTTGGATGTGGGGGTAGAAAGGTGGGTTGGCAAGTTTGCAGATGACACAAAGGTTGGTGGTGTTGTAGATAGTGTAGAGGATTGTCGAAGATTGCAGAGAGACATTGATAGGATGCAGAAGTGGGCTGAGCAGTGGCAGATGGAGTTCAACCCAGAGAAGTGTGAGGTGGTACACTTTGGAAGGACAAACTCCAAGGCAGAGTACAAAGTAAATGGCAGGATACTTGGGAGTGTGGAGGAGCAGAGGGATCTGGGGGGTACATGTCCACAGATCCCTGAAAGTTGCCTCACAGGTAGATAGGGTAATTAAGAAAGCTAATGGAGTGTTAGCTTTCATAAGTCGAGGGATAGAGTTTAAGAGATGCGATGTAATGATGCAGCTCTATAAAACTTTAGTTAGGCCACACTTGGAGTACTGTGTCCAGTTCTGGTCGCCTCACTATAGGAAGGATGTGGAAGCATTGGAAAGGGTACAGAGGAGATTTACCAGGATGCTGCCTGGTTTAGAGAGTATGGATTATGATCAGAGATTAAGGGAGCTAGGGCTTTACTCTTTGGAGAGATGGAGGCTGAGAGAAGACATGATAGAGGTGTACAAGATATTAAGAGGAATAGACAGAGTGGACAACCAGCGCCTCTTCCCCAGGGCACCACTGCTCAGTACAAGAGGTCATGGCTTTAAGGTAAGGGGAGGGAAGTTCAAGGGGGATTTTAGAGGAAGGTTTTTCACTCAGAGAGTGGTTGGTGTGTGGAATGCACTGCCTGAGTCAGTGGTGGAGGCATATACACTAGTGATGTTTAAGAGACTACTAGACAGGTATATGGAGGAATTTATTGTGGGGGGTTATATGGGAGGCAGGGTTTGAGGGTCGGCACAACATTGTGGGCTGAAGGGCCTGTAATGTGCCGTACTATTCTATGTTCTATATTCTATGATACCTTTGATGCCAAGTCCAGTCAAGAACCTATCAATCTCTGCCTTAAATACACCCAATGACCTGGTAAAACCCATTTCTAGCTCTAATCTACTTGAATTCCTGTTACCAATATTTTTTTCTACAAATCGGTTTTTGGTTAATACTTTTTGCATGAGTAGGCTTACTTTTTTATTATTATCACTGGGTTGCAATGCGTCACTTCTAATCATCCAATACACCACTTTTGGCACATGCGCCGTAGGTTGGCCATCCCTGATCTAGATTGTTGATATAGAAGACAAACTACTACGGACCCAGCACCGATCTGTGTGGCATACCACTAGTCACAAGCAACCATCTACTACCACACTCTGGTTTGTCCCATAAAGCCAGAGTCTAATACAATTTATTACCTCATCTTGAATGCCAAGCGACTGACCTACTCGACAACTTCCCACGCGGGACCTTGTCAAATGCCTTGCTAAAGTCCATGTAGACAACATCCACTCCCTGCCTTCATTTTCTTTCCTGGTAACTTCCTTGAAAAATGCGGTAAGATTGGTCAGGCATGGCCTACCATGCACAAAGCCATGCTGATTATTCATCATCCATGTCTCCAAATACTTGTATATCTAGTTTCTTAGAACATCTTCCAATAATTTTCCCACAACTCACTGGTCTATAATTTCTTGATTTATGTTTAGAATTTTTTTTTAAATAGCAGAACAACATTGGCTATCCTTCAATCCTCTGTTACCTCTCCTGTCGCAAAGGATGTTTTAAATATCTCTGCCAGGGCCTCAGTACTTTCTGCACCTGTCATCCGTTGGGTCTGAGGGAGCACCTTGTCAGTCCCCGAAGATGTATCTATCACTGATTTGCCTCAGGGTAGCCAACGCCTCTTCCACTGTAATCTATACAGGGTCCATGAAGTTGATGCTGCTTTACCTCACTTCCATAGACTCTGTCCACTTCTTGATTAAACACAGATGGAAAAATATTATTTAAGGTCTCTGTCATCTGCTTTGGCTCCATACATGGATTAACATTCTGATCTGCCAGAGAACCAATTTTGTCCCTGCAATCCTTTTGCTCTTAACAGATCTGTAGAATCCCATAAGATTTTCCTCCACCTTGTCTACTAGAGCAACTTCATGCCTTCTTTTAGCCCTCCTGATTTCTTTCTGAAGTGTTTTCTTGCATTTTCTGTACTCCATATACACCTCATTCGTTCTTACCTGTCTATACTTGCTGTGCACCTCTTTTTTGTCTTAGCCAGGGCCTCAATATCTCTTGAAAACCAAACTACACTTGTTAACCTTACCTTTTATTCTGACAGACACATACAAGCTATGTACACTCAAAGTTTTGTTTTTGAAGGCCTCCCACTTACCAAGTACATCATTGCCAGAAAACAAACTGCCCCAATCCACATTTGCTGGATCATTTCTGATGCCATCAAAATCGGCTTTTCTCCAATTTAACATCTCAACCCATGGACCAGACCTATCTTTTTGCATAATTACTTTAAAACTAATGGTATTGTGGTCACTGGATGGAAAGTGTCCCCTACACAAACTTTTGTCATCTGCCCTGTCTCATTTCCTAATAGCAGATCAAGTATCTGATGAGACTTGTGCGTACTGATGAAGGAAACTTTCCTGAACACATTTGATAAACTCTATCCCATCTAGTCCTTTGACAAGTATGGAAGTTCCAATCAATATGCGGGAAGTTAAAATCTCCTATGATAACAGCCTTAATTTTCTTGCTTAATCGTCTTCCTTAATAGTCTGCTACCTCTCTGTAAATTTGTTCCTCTAAATCTCTAGGACTGTTGGGTGGTCTGCAATTTAGCCCCATTAATGTGATCATACCTTTTGTATTGCTCAGTTCCAACCATAACCGAGTGAGGTTCTCACAGAACCTTACTAGACAAGTTGTCCAGTCTGTCCTGATGGAGTACTGCCGTGATATTTTCCCTAATTAGTTCCCTCCTCCTTTAATCCCTTCCACTCTGTCACGTCTAAAACAATGGAACTCCGGAACTGAGCTGCCAGACCTGCCCCTCCTGCAACCACCTCTCACTAATGGCCACAATGTCATGATCCACACCCTGAGCTCACCCACCTTTCCTACAACACTTCTTACATTGAAATATACACAGCTCAGGACACTAGTCGCAACATGCTCAACCTTTTGATTCCTGACTTTGTCTGAGGTCTTACCAAAATATTTCTTCACTAACTTCTCCACTGATAATCTCCATGATTCCCACATGGCCCACAACCTCTGGCTGTCCACCCTCTCACTTGAGAATACTAAGGACTTGATCCGAGATGTTCTGAACCCTGGCCATAGGAGGCAACATACCATCTGGGAATCTCATTCTCACCCACAGAACTTCTGTTCTGTTCCGCTTATCAACAAATCCCCTATCACCGCAGCTCACCTATTCGCCCCCATTCCCCACCTTCCTTGCTGAGTAAAAGTCAGTGTGTTCAGAAGGCAGATCAGGAATCTATATTGCATACAGAAGGGAATGTATACGCATACAGAAGTGGCAACTCATGGTTAAACCAGGAATGAATTATTGCATTACTAAGAAAGGATATCCAGGATTCCTTCTCAACTGGGTGGAGCATAGGAACAAAAAGGATGTTTCACATTACTGGGGACATATTACAAACTACTCAACAGTCAACATGAGACAGATGAACAAATATGTAGGCAAACAGCAGACAGATGGAATGAAACAATAGGATAATCATACATGAGTTTTTAATCTCTCATATATTAACTGGGCTTGCCTATCTGTAGAAGGCTCAAAGGGGGTAGAATTTTCCAGGAAAACCTTCTGACACAGACGAACACACTCTGTCTTGGAGAATGTACCTGATCAAGTGGGGGCAGCACTTTGGAGGTCGTAACCACAGAACATAGAAGACATTACAGGCGGACCCTCTGGTCTATGACGTGCATGCCAAGCATGATGCCAAATTAAATTAATCCCTTCTGCCTGCACATGATTCATATCTATCCATTCCCTATATATTCACGTACTTACTTACCTAAAAGACTCTTGAGCACTTTGCTTGTATCTTCTTCCACTATCACAATCTCACAGTGTTTTAGGCACTTTGAACCTGCTCATCACATTCCCCTTCTCACCCTCTAGTATTTGACAGTACAACCCCATGAGACAGAGTCCGGCCATCTACGCCTCTCATAATTTTATCAACTTCGATCAGGTCTCCCTTTAGCCTCTAATGCACGAGAGAAAACAACCCAAGTTTGTGCAGCTTCTCCTTATAGCTCATACTCTCTCATTCCGGCAGACATCCTGACTTCCTAAGACATACTTTATGCCCTCGCGATGCAGGCCAGATGAAGTTGCATACTTTACTCAATTTGGACTTGGACTCCAAGAATACTCTGTACATCAATGCTGTTAGGGGTCCTGCCATTAACTAGGCACTTTTCCCTTAGTTTTGAGATCTCAAAATGTAAAACCTCACATTTAGAAACGTAAAAACATAGAAAACCTACAACACAATACAGACCCTTCGGCCCATGAGGTTGTGCTGAACATGTTCCTACCTTAGAAATTACTAGGGTTACCCAGAGCCCTCTATTTTACTAAGCTCTATGTACCTATCTAAAAGTCTCTTAAAAGATCCTATCATATTCGCTTCCACCATCGTTGCCGGCAACCTATTCCACACACTCACCACTCTCTGAGTAAAAAACTTACTCCTGACATCTCCTCTGTACCCACTCCCCAACACCTTAAACCTGCGTCCTCTTGTGGCAACCATTTCAGCCCTGGGAGAAAGCCTCTGACTATCCACATGATCAATGCCTCTCATCATCCTGTACACCTCTATCAGGTCACCTCTCATCCTCCTTCGCTCCAAGGAGAAAAGGCCGAGTTCACTCAACCTATTCTCATGAGGCATGCTCCCCAATCCAGACAACATCCTTATAAATCTCCTCTGCATCCTTTCTATGGCTTCCACATCCTTCCTGTAGTGAGGTGACGAGAACTAAGCACAGTACTCCATGTGGGGTCTGACCAGGGTCATATATAGCTGCAACATTACCTCTCGGCTCCTAAATTCAATTCCATGATTGATGAAGGCCAGTACACCGTACTCCTTCTTAACCACAGAGTCAACCTGCGCAGCTGCTTTGAGAGTTCCATGGACTCGAACCCCAAGATCCCTCTGATCCTCCACACTGTCAAAAGTCTTACCATTAATACTATATTCTGCCATCATATTTGACCTACCAAAATGAACCACTTCACACTTATCTGGGTTGAACTCCATCTGCCACTTCTCAGCCCAGTTTTGCATCCTATCAATGTCCCGCTGTAACCTCTGACAGCCCTCCACACTATCCACAACACCTCCAATCTTTGTGTTATCAGCAAACTTACTAACCCTCTACTTACTCGTCCAGGCCATTTATAAAATCACAAAGAGTAAAGGTCCCAAAACAAATCCCTGAGGCACTCCACTGGTGACTGACCTCCATGCAGAATATGACCCGTCTAGAACCACTTTTTGCCTTCTGTGGGCAAGCCAGTTCTGGGTCCACAAAGCAATGTCCCCTTGCCTCCTTACTTTCTCAAAAAGCCTTGCATGGGGTACCCTATCAAATGCCTTGCTGAAATCCATATACACTACATCTACTGCTCTTCCTTCATCAATGTGTTTAGTCACATCCTCAAAAAATTCAATCAGGCTCGTAAGGCATGAACTGCCCTTTACAAAGCCATGCTGACTACTCCTAATCATATTATACCTCTCCAAATGTTCATAAATCCTGCCTCTCAGGATCTTCTCCATCAACTTACCAACCACTAAAGTAAGACTCACTGGTCTATAATTTCCTGGGCTATCTCTACTCCCTTTCTTGAATAAAGGATCAACTACCGCAACCCTGCAATCCTCCGGAACCTCTCCCGCCCCCATTGATGATGCAAAGATCATCACCAGAGGCTCAGCAATCTCCTCTCTCGCCTCCCACAGTAGTCTGGTCCCAGCAACTTATCCAACTTGATGTTTTCCAAAAACTCCAGCACATCCTCTTTCTTAATATCTACATGCTCAAGCTTTTCAGTCTGCTGCAAGTCGTCACTTCAATCACTAAGATCCTTTTCCATAGTGAATACTGAAGTATCCATTAAGTACCTCTGCTATTTCCTCCGGTTCCATACACACTTTCCCAGTGTCACACTTGATATCTCCTGTTCCTCCACGTCTTATCCTTTGTCCAGACTAAACTCCATTTCTCTGCCCATAATTGTAACTGATCCCATATCCTGCAATATTCTTTGCTGTCTTTCTCCTTTTTTGTGTCATCTGCAAACGTACTAATTAACCCACTTAAATTACTGTGCAAATGTTTTAGGCACCCTAGCTGTATATATGAGCTGCAGACTTTTGCACAGTACTCTACATGTTTGTCAAAATCATTTATATACATCATAAGTAATAGGCCCAGCACTGCTCACAGACAGACAGCCTTCTACCACTACACTCTGTCTCCTCCAGCAATCTAATTCTGAATCCTAGCTATCAAGTCACTGTGGATACCATGTTTCTTAATGTTCCTGATCAAATTACCACGAGGAACTTTGTTAAATGATTTACTGAAGTCCATATAGGTGACATCCACTGCCCTACCCTCATCAGATATCTTGGTCACCTCCTCAAAAAAAAAGTGTTTAACAAAGAATTATTTGTAAAGCATGACCTACCCCACAAAAAGCCATGATGAGTATCTCTTGCTCCTCCAAATGTGAATTACTCCTTCCCCTAAGAATCCTCCCCAAGACCTTCCCTACCATCGATACGAGGTTCACTGGCCTATAATTTCCTGAATTATCTCTATTTCCCATTTTAAACAAAGGAATAACATTGGCTTCTCTCCGGTCCTCTGGAACCTCACCAGGGGCTATAGAAGATACAAAGATATTCACTAAAGCTCCAGAAATCTTCTTTCCTTGTCTCTCTCAACAACCTTAAAATAGATTCTATCAAGTCCTGTGGATTTTTCCACCTTAATGTTCTTCAAGAAGACACAACCCATCTGCTCCTTGATCTTAAACTACCTAGCATATCAGAACACCTCTCACTAACCTCACTATCCTCTGGGGAAAGGAACATTTCATTAAAACAAGACAGAACCTGGCAAATTTATTTAGGGAACATCTATTTCTGTTACATCTTTGCCCTGTGGGAAGCATTCAAAGGAAAATTGACAACAGTTCAGAGCCAATATATTCTTGTAAGGGAGGAGCAAAATAAGGTTTATTACCACTGAAATATCATGAAATTTGTTGTTTTGTGGCAGCAATACAGTAAAAGATAAATAACTTACAATAAAATAAATAAATAGTGCAAAAAAGGAACAGAGAGGTAATGTTCATGGGTTCATGGACTGTTCAGAAATCTGATGGTGGTGGTGAAGAAGTTGTTCCTAAAATCTTGAGAGTGCATCTTCAAGCTCCTATAACTCCTCCCTGATGATAGTAATGCTAACTCTCCCTTATGATAGTAATAACTCTCCCTAATGATATTAATAGTAACTCTCCCTGATGTTAGTAATGATAACTCTCCCTGATGATAGTAATGGTTTCTCTTTCTGATGATAGTAATGATAACTCTGATGAGAGTAATGATAACTGCTCCCGAATTATAGTAATGTGAAGATGGTGTGTTGCAGAGCCATAGAAAGCTACAGCATAGAATCATGTCCCTTGACCCATCCAGTCCCTGCCAAACCATTTAAGCTGCCTAAATCCAGAAACCCACACCCAACCCTCCCATCATGTCCATATCCAACCTTCTCTCAAATGTTGAAATCTGAATCACATCCATCACTTGCGCTGCCAGCACATCTCACACTCTCACCAGCCTTGCGGGGAACTAGTTTCTCCTCATGTTCTCATTTCATTTTAACCTTTGACCTCTAGTTGTAGCCTCACCTAACCTCAGTGGAAAAAGCTTCTTTGCATTTACCCTATTTATACCCCTCCTAATTTTATATGTCTCTATCAAATCATCGCTCAATTATTTATGTTCTCGGGAATAAAGTTCAAATTTATTCAATCTTTCCTTATAACTCAGGCCCTCCAGTCCTGGCAACGTCCTTGTAAATTTTCGCTGTTTTCTTTCAGTCTTATTTTCATCTTTTATGTTGGTAGGTGACCAAAACTGCACGCAATACTCCAAATTAGGCCTTCAACATAACATCCCAATTCTTGTACTCAGTACCTTGATCTATGAAGACCAATGTGCCAAAAAGCTTTCTTAATGACTCTATCCACCTGTGACACAATTTTCAATGAATAATGCATCTGTATTCACAGATCCCTTTGTTCTATCGCACTCTTCAGTGCACTACCACTCACTGTGAAAGACCTACCCTGGCTGGTCCTCCCTAAATGCAACACCTCACACTTGTCTGCAGCAAATGCCATCTGCCATTTTTCAGCCCAATTTTCCAGCTGGTTCAGATCCTGCTGTCCACTACACCCCAATCTTGGTATCATTTGCAAAGTTGCTGATCCAGATCATTGATATAGATGATAAACAACAATGGACCCAGCACCAATTCCTGTGGCACTCCACTAGTTACAGGCCTCCAGTCAGCTACCACTCTCTGGCTTCTCCTGCTTAGCCAATATCTAAATCAGTTTATTACCACTTCTTGAATGCCGAGCGACTGAACCTTCTTGACCAACCTCCCATGCAGGAACTTGTTAAATGCCTTGCTGAAGTTCATAAAACCATAAGACAAAGGACCAGAAGTTGGCAATTCGGCCCATCAGCCATTTCATCATGAGCTGATCCAATCTCCCCTTTAGTCCCATTCCCCCACCTTCTCACCATAACCTTTGATGCCCTGACTACTCGGATACCTATCTATCTCTGCCTTAAATACACCCAATGACTTGGCCTCCACAGCCGCTCGTGGCAACAAGTTCCATAGATTCACCATCCTTCGGCTAAAAATTTTTTTTCACATCTCTGTTCTGAATGGGCGCCCTGCAATCCTCAAGTCATGTCCTCTCGTACTATGTAGATAAGAGAGATATGTAGATATTATCCAGTCTTGCCTTTAATCAATTTGCCTAGTAACATCCTTAAAAAAATTTGTAAGATTAGTCAGACATGATCTACTACAAACAAAGCTATGCTGACCATCCCTAATCAATGCCTGTCTATCCAAATGCTCATATCTTGTCTCTTAGAATACCTTCCAATAACTTTCCCACTCTACTGTCCTGGAAGGTGAGGGGCCATAATGATGAATATTGCATTCTTGAAGCATCACCTTTTGAAGATGTCTTCAATTATGAGAGGCTTGAGCCCGTAATGCAGCTGTCTGAATTGACAACCTCGACAGTCGGTTTTGATCCTGTGCATTGGAGCCTCCAAACCAGGCAGTGATGCAACCACTCAGAATGCTCTCCATGGTGCATCGGAAGAAATGTGTTAGTCTTTAGTGACATACTAAACTTCCTCAGACTTCTAATGAATTACAGCCATTGTTGTACCTTCTTCACGATTGCATCAATATGTTGGGCCCATATAGATCCTTGAAGATGTTGATGCCCAGGATACCAAATACAGGGAGTTGTCAAAGCAAGTCAAAGGTTGGATAAAGAGGGAAAAAGAAGCAAAATATTATGTACAGAGTACTAAGGACCAGGGATGCCCATCAGGAGTAAAAAAACATAGGGATACACATAAAAATGGAAATTAGGAAGACCAAGAGGTATCATGAAATGTCACTGGCAGGCAGAATTACCACAAACCCAAAAGCATTTTGGAAACACAGCGAGACTGATCAAGAAAGAATAGGACCCATAAAAAAAGGACAGGGAAAATTAGTGTGTGTAGCCAGAAGGCACTGGTGAGGTTCTAAATTAATGCATTTCATTGGCATTCATAAATGAAAATGCCTTTGTAATTGGTTAACTCATTGAAGGGAAAACTACTTAAATCTCCATCAATAAAGAAGAGGTACTTGATGCTTTTGCAAGTTTAAAAGTGGATTACACTTATCCTCAGCCTCTGTGGGAGAAAATGGAAGAGATTGCTGGGGTTCTTGCCGAGATTGTCACACCCTCACTGACCTCAAGTGAGGTTGCAGATAACTGGAGGGTAAATTCTAAGGGACAGAATTAATGACTAATTGGAATGGCAGGGTTTCCAACATGGTTTTGTCAAGAGCATTTGAACCATTTGATTTAGTTTGTTGAGGTAATAGAATGTGCTAATGAGAGTGGTGCTGTGGATGTGGTTAAGTGGACTGCAGTAAGGCTTTTGACAAGATCCACCGAGAAACTGGTCCAAAAGTTAGAATTCACAAGATCCAGAGCAATTTGGCAAATTGGATCCAAAGTTGGCTTGGCAATAACAGACAGAAAATAATGGTGGAGAGTTGTGATTGGATACCTGCGCCTACTGACATTCCACGGGATCAGTGCAGGGGCACTTACTGTTTGAAACATGCATTAATCATTTGGAGGTGGATATAGGTGACATGATCAGTAAGTTTATAGTTGACACTTAGATTGGTGTAGCTGTTGACAATGTGGAAGGTAGTGGGGCTACAGAGTGCTATCAATGTTTTGGTGAAATGGGCTGAGAAAATTTGAATCTGGATAAGTGTAACAAGATACATTTTGGGAATACTAATAATTGGAGTATTGAAGAAAAGTGAGTCCTTGTGGTGCAAGATCATAGATCCCGAAAAGTGGTAATGCAAGTACATAATGTTATTCAGAAGGAGGTCTTCATTACACCTCTGAGTGCAGAAGGTTATGTTCCAACTTTATAAAACTTTGGGCAGCACTCAGCTGGAGTAACGAAAGCTGTTTTGATAATCACATAATCGGAAGGTTATGATAGCACTGGAGAAAGTCCAGAGGAATCCACTCGGATGTTGTCTTAGTTACATTATAAGGAGAGACTGGAGAAACTAGGTCTGTCCTCCCCGGAGAAAAGGAACTTAAGGGGAAACATTATTGGGTTATATAAAACTGTAAGCAGAATACATAAAGTAGACTGCAGGAAGTCTTTCCCCTGATCAGAGGTGAATAAACCTAGAAGTTTAGGGGAAGTGTAAAGAAATTTCGAGGGGAGTTGAGGAGCCCTTTCTCACCCAGAGCGCGTACCTGGAATGCACTGCCAAAGACAGTAGCAGAAGCAGGCTCACTTATCGCCTTTAGGAAGTATCTAGAAAAGCTTATGAATTGTCAAGGCATTGAAGGCCATTGAGCAAGTGCTTGATAAAAGGTGGCCACTAGTTCATGGCCATGCAGTCTGTTTTGATTCTGTATGACCGTTACATCCAGGTATAAGCTAAGGCAAAAGGGTTAAAGAATTCTACCCTTTTACTTCAATGTACTAATATGATCTCTATATATGGTAGCTGTGTCTTTCACTGTACTTTAGTTGATCCACATAAATGTAAGACTAGGTCTGAGGCTGGGTATCCTGTTGCAAGTTCTTTATCTCCTGTCATTCCAAGTGATTCATCTCCTTTCCACCATCTACAAGGCACAAACAATGAGGCTTGTTCTCTCCACTTGCTTGAATGAATACAGCACCAAAGCTCTCAAGAAGCTCTACATTATCCAGGACAAAGCAATCGACATGATCAGCTCCTCATCAATCAACATTCATTCCCGTCACCACTAGTGTACAGTAACTGCAACCTGTCACCAGTTAATTGCCCACACTAGTCCAACAGCACTCCCTGAATCTGCTGCATCTATTGCTGAGAAAGAGATTGGCAGCACTGTACAGGATTACAGCCACGTTCAGATTTCTGTTCAAACTGCACAATAGCCTGTCATAAAAATATCAGCTTCACCACTGTGGGAGCAATTTCACCAAATAGTCTGCAGTGACTCAAGAATCACCATCACTTTCTCAAAGGCTTTTAGGGATCATCAGTAAACACTGGACTTGCTAGTGATACCCAAATCCTGAAAATGAAATAGAATAAAATGAAGCCATCATTCAAATTTTATCCAAGTGTTTGAATCTGTAAAACCAGTTTAATAACACAAAGGGAATTAAACCATTTATTCTTTCCAGGTGTTTGGAAATTTCTAAAAGCTTGATGTACAGTGCCTTGAAAAAGTATTCAGCCCCTACAACTATTTTCACATCTTATAAATTTAAAATATATTGTAGGATTTTTGAGCTAAGCTACAAAACATTGTGCATGTCAAGTCAAAAGAAAAATTCCAAAACCTGTCAACAATTTACTAAAAATTAAAAACCAAAATTGTGAGGCTGAAAAAGTATTTATGCCTTTTGTAATTGCAATGGTAACTTCTCTCAGGTGCAATATTACTTTGCCAACTCACCCAATTTGTTGATGTAGAAAACTGGATTATCTGTTTTCAATGAACTTTTAAGAATAAATACCCTCTCACTAGGTAAGGCCTAACAGTAGGGTAGATTTTCAACAGACCAAACCAAAATGAAGACTAAAGAGCATTCAAGACAAGTCAGGGAAATTCTAACAGAGAAACACAAATCTGGCTAAGGGTACAAGACCCCATCGAAAAGGCACTGAACATACCTCAGATCTCAGGGCAGTCATGAAAAGTGGAAAAAAATATAAAACCACAGCCTAGGTCAGGCCACCCCTCTACACCTCGTGGCCAGAGCAGTATGGCTCTTGTAAACGAGGCTACTGTGACACCAATGGTCACTCTGAGTGAACTGCAGAAGTCAGTGGCTGCAACTGGAGATGAAGATCATGGCAAAGTGTAACTTAGAAGATACAGTAAAGATATGGAAGAAGGTCTTGTAGACAGGTGAGACTAGATTAGATTTTGGCCTCAACACAAGCAGCGTAAATCTAATACTGCACATCAGCCAGGTAACACCAGCCCTACTGTAAAGTACGGTGGAGGTAGCATCATTCTATGGGGATGCTTTTCAGCAGCAGGATTTAACTGGAAATCTGATCAGGATAGATGGGAAGATGAATGCTGCTAAATATAGAGAGTAAATGGATTAAAATCCTGCTAACCTCTGCCAAAAAGCTTAAACTGGGAAGGAAGTTCACCTTTCAGCGGGAAAATGGCCCAAAGCACACTGCTAGAGTTTCAAATGAAGAAAATTGATATCTTTGAGTGGCCCGGTCAGGGTTCTGACCTTAAACTGATCAAACATCTCTACAGAGAGCTCAAGTTTGCTGTCCAACTTTACCCCCAACTAAGCTGGCACAGCTTGAGCAATTTTGTGAGGAGGAGGACAAAACATTGTGCAAAACTAATAAGGACATCCAAAAAGACTATTGGCTGCATTAGCTGTGAGAGGTGGTTCAACTAAGCACTGAGCAAATGGGGATGAATACTTTTGAACTGATAGTTCAGTTTTTCATGCTTTACAATTTTCCCTGATTTTTGTGCTCTACTGTGAAAAAAAGGCACATGTGATTCACAAATAAAAATTATCTGTTAAATTGATCAGAATCTCTGGTTGTAACACTCAATTACATGAACAAGAGGCAGGGGGTTGAATACTTCTACAAGGCACTGTGTATTTTTATTGGAACGTTAGAAAAGTACCATGGACTACAGGGGGAATTACAAGGTTTTGTTGCGTCATGATAAGGGAAAAGTATTTTAAACTTCACAATGGGGAACTACTTTATTTAAAAGTAAACAGAAGCAAGACAATTACTCTCTGGTAGAATTTTCTATTTGGCCGAGTATAATCTGAGTTCAAGAACATCTTTTCCAATTAAAGTCAGCAAACATCGACTGCATAACGTTTCTTAATGTATATTAAGAACCATCTTGGGAGGTACTAATCAATCAGTTTTATGGGCATAAACACTTTAAAGCTCTGAATCATATTTCAGATTACCAGTTAACTTTCCATGGCACAAGACAATGCATCGTAACACAAGTGGTAAGATTATTTGTTTCAGATAAGCAATATCTGGATCAGGACAATGGTCTCTGGAGACAATAGGAATGTTATGCATTTTATTTGCACTAGCTGAATCATTCATATTCCACAAGCTTGTAATAATATCTAGTTTATTTAAATATATACTTGGAGGTTCCTTAAACACTTAAAAAAAATAAAACATGATAGGGTAAAATGGGGAACAGACAATATCTGGAAGTGGGTGAGGTTCTGATTCCAATATAATGTGGTTTATTCTAAATAAAGTCTAACAAAAATTCTTCTGCTAAAACATAACATTTAGATTACACTGTCACATAAATTGTCAATTCACTCAAATGCAAATTTTTGTATACAGAATAAATCCAAGGCTTATCTCACATGCTCACACACAAACCTCGTTCAAGAAGGGACCTCCTTCCTCGAAATATTCGTTTTCTTTCTGTTGATTTCTCCCTGTCGTGTATGTTTTTCTCAAGAGATTCACCAACCTATAAAGAAAAACATGTAATTTTAAAATATTCAATGTATTACAACAGATGAGAAGAGATTTGATTTGAGCAATTGCAATTCTTCTGGATTTAATTAGCTGTACCTGATTTAATGAAGTGTTCCAGTTGGTTGAAACACCCTGGCTCATCCTCATCAATGCTTGCAAGTAATCCCCTTGGGACCTGTACATTCCCAAATCCTCTTTTAGAGCTGATATTTCTGCTTGTAGAGCACAAACTTGGCATAGAGTTACTGCTGTTATGTAGGCCATCAAGAAAACTGCAGAAGTTAGGATGAAGGCAGAGCAAATCAAATTTCTGTGTTCTGTGTGGTATTCTTCCCTTTGTTGTAACATCTTCATCCCACTTTTCAACTGCTGCAGCACAATAATCCGTTCAGCTTGGCGAACTTCACAATTATTCACATAGTTGCCATTTGCTTAAAGTTGACTTTCTCTGTAAAGTTTTCAAGTTCTGCAGTTGCACACAATTATACCACTGCACAGTTCGAACTATAATTAAACAATGATTGATCTGCAAGATACTTTCTTCCTAATACAAACTCCACCTCCTTTGAAGACTCCTCCCTTCAAATATAACTTCCCCAATTTGTCCAGCCAATCTTGTTGTGTGTCATTTATTGCCTGCAACACCTTTCTTTCTTGACCATTTTGGAATGATCTTAACCTTTACATACTGTTTGAGTTGACTTTCACCCGTTTTGACATTTGACAGCAGTAAAAACATCTTAAATGCCATTTTTTAGCCAAAATTTGATGACTTTTCCTAAAGTGACCCAAAATGCGCAAAAATGAAAATATTTAAAAATGTTATACTTTTGTACAGGTGCTACAAGCTTTTGTACATTGAGGCTATTCTGGGTCAAATTTGACCGGTATCTATTGAAATAGATTTTAGATCTCTGAAACATTAATTAAGGATTAATCACCCATTTATTAATGTCAGATAGGCTATTTATACATTCTAAATAGATCTGTGGTTCAAAATTTGGTATAGACACTTGTTATGAGGGGATTCTTGGGCTGGGTCACGGACCATACTGTGAAGGTATAAAATATGAACAGGTTGCCTGGGTTAATTGATTGGAGGTGACAGCTATCTTCATTCTTACTATAACTTGCCATGGAAAAAAGGATTTGCCTTTTGTTTTGATGACCCTGCGACTAACAAGCCAGTTAATAATAGTAATTATGATGTTTAATGCTACGCTATATTTCAATTTGCCATTCTCTGTATAGTGGCTTTTCTCTTATAAATGTTGTAATATTTGGAGAGGGTCAGGCCCTTCTGGGATGTCAGTGGATCTGGGAAGTAGTGACAATGTACGAGATCCTGCTGAGCTACACGTTCACCAGGACGCAACCCTCTGTCTTTCCTTGTTTGTTCTTACTGCTCTGAATCCAAGGGCTAATCTTGCTAAAGCTTCTGGGGTTGTAGTATTCCCAAAAGCTTTAGAAGATGTTATCTGACCTATTCAATATTTACAGCAATCACTGTGGATTTTCAGATATGGTCCTCTTGGGATTGCTCCAATTCACAATCAGGACCTCAAAGATCTGTGACTGTAACATCCAGAAAGAATAGGGTAGCATAGATAAAGGCATCCATGAATGGCAAGCTGTCCTTACTGTCTGAAGCCAGTCCAACACAGACATTAACTGACTCAATATCCCAAGACTCATCATTGTACTTTCAAAGGCAATATGACAAATACAATATGGATTAGACAATAGGTGTACCTTTGATAATGGTGCTGAAGGCATGAAAATTGATACAAAAAGTAATTGGATGCTCCTGAGAGAGGTGTACACTACTGTATCACTTTCTACTATGGCAAACAGATCAAACTATCAAATATTTATTTATTGACTTCTGGGCCTTCAAACTGCGTTAATCACAGGACAATTTACAATGACCAATTATCCTACCAGCCAGTATGCCTTTGGAATGTGGGAGGAGACCGGAGCACCTACGTGGTCACGGGGAGAAGGTACAAACTCCTTATAGACAGCATTGGAAATTGAACCTGGGTCACCTGTACTGTACCACTACACTACCCTATACCTTCTAACTAATTGCTGAATGTATTAACATGAAATGAAAAGTAAAATATAATTTGTTTCATTGTTGCATTGTAAAACCTATATAGGTATTGGTCAGATCACATTTGGAGTACTGTGAGCAGTTTTGGGCATATCCAAGAAAGGAGGTGCTGACGTTGGGGAAGATCCAGAGATCCAGGAGAATGACCTTAGGAATGAAAATTCCTACCAATTCCTGCCAGTTTGGAAGAGAGCGAGAGAACTCAGCACCCAGCAAATGAAGGAGCACAAGAAGCAGGGCCCCGTCAGTGGATGGGACCATGGGAATCAGCATTCAGAGTTACAGGCTGAATCATGGAACTTCCACATTTTGTCATAGTTCACATTTTGCCTAATATCACTAACTTTAGGTTATTTAATGATTTCAACATATTTATTAAAGTTTACGGGGGATAGAGAAGTGAAGTGAAAGCAAGGAGGCCAGAAGTGAAAGGGTAGATGAAATGGCCTTGGTAAGCAGATTAAGGAGAATAATCGTAACTTTTATAAACATATTACAAATAAGAGTTTAGCATGGGAAGGGGTAGGAGCACTCAAGGATCAAGGGAGGAATCTTGTGCGTCAAGCCAGGGGATATGAGTGCACCAAGGAGAAAGATGTGAAAGCTGGAGAGTTATGGGGGAGGTGTGTTGATATCCTAGAATATGTTTATATCAGGAAGGAAGAGGTGTTAGATACTGGCATACATTAAGGTGGACAAATCCCCAACACTAGATGTGATCTATTCCAGGATGCTATGGGAAGGAAGGGAGTCGATTATTTCATTGATAGTTTCAGCTGACATAATAAAGCAAATGTTGTTCCCTTACTGAAAAAGGTTAGTATAAACAAATGAGGAAACCACCAGGCCAGTAAACTTTATATTGTGGTAAGGAAATTACCAGAAAACAATTCTAATGAAGAGTAATTATATATACTTGGAAAGGCAGGAACACATTTGGGACAGTCTGCATGGCTTTGTGTGGGGGGAATCCCACCTTTCAACTTTTTTTACTAAGAAAACTGAAGACAGAGCAGTATTCGTAGTAAATACAGACTTTGGCAAGGCTTTGACAAGGTCTGGGTAAATTTTTCAGTTGAAATCATGAGGGATCCAAGTTGTGTTGCTAAACTGGATTCAAAATTGACTTGATGACAGAAGGCAGAGGGAAATTGTCAAGAGCACTTTCTTCCTCCTATTGGAGGAGTGTCCTGTAGGGATTGCTGCTGAGACCTTAGTTGCTTGTGATATACATAAATTACTTGGATGAAAGCAGACATGATCTGATTATGCCAAAGTTACAAATATCAGAGGAGCTGCAGATAGTAAAGAAGGCTGCCTAAGGATGGACAGAAAGAAATTAGCTGGAAAATTGTGTGAAGTGATAGATGGAGACAAGTATGAAGAAATGTATTTTGAGATATCAAATACAGGCAGAACATATAGAGTAAATGGCAGGGAGATCAGGAATTTTGATGTACAGAGATGCCTTGAGGTGGAAGTTTATAGCTCCCTGAAAATGGAAACACAGGTGGAGAGGGTCATGAATGAAGCATTCAGTATGCTTGCCTTCATTGGCTGGGCAATCAATATAAGATTTAAGAAGTTATGTTACAGCCACACAAATACTGGTTAGATTGCACCTGTATCACGTACAGTTCTGACTGCCACACAAATACTGGTTAGATTACACCTGTATCATATACAGTTCTGGCTACCACACTTAGGATGTGGTAGCAACAAAATATTTTTGACGATGCTGCCTGGAATGCAGGGCTATAGATAGGGCAGATAGACTAGGATTAGTCTCATTGCAGTAGAGGATGCAAAGGAGCGACCTGATAGATAATTGAGTGCATTAATAATATTATGAGAGGCACACAATGGATAAGGCTAATACAATGGAGTTTCCAACCTGTTTTAAACCATGGACCAACACCTTTAAGTGAGGGGTCTGTGGCCCCAGGCTGGAAACACTGCTTTAAAGGGAGATTGGTGAGGAAAGGTGCAGTGGGATCTGAGCCTAATGCAGATGAAGGGCATTAGCAAAGTTACAAACAGCATAGATGTTTGGAGCTGTAGTGCCCACTTCTCTGCTAAGCTTTCTAATAATATTGGTTAGTGTTAATTTATTTGCAGTCATATTGGATACAAAAAAAGCCTTTGGAGTATCTGTAAATATACAGATACAGTTAAGAGTGTGGAACGAGCTGCCATCTGACATGGTAAATGCGGGCTCACTCTTAAGTTTTAAGAATAAATTGGATAGATACATGGATAGGAGTGGTCTGGAGGATTATGAGCTGGGCGCAGGTCAATGGGACTAGCATAATAAAGTTTCGGCACAGACTAGAAGGGCCGAATGGCTTATTTTCTGTGCTGTAGTGTTCTATGGTTCTAAGACCATCAGACCATAATACATAGGAGCAGAATTAGGCTATTTGGCCCATCGATTGTGCTCTGCCATTCAATCTTTTCTCTCCTCCTCAGCCCCACTCCCTGGCCTTGCCCCATAACCTTGCCTCCAATCAAGAACCTATCAAGCTCCACCTTAAATACACCCAATGACCTGGCCTTCACAGCTGCCTGTTGTAACAAATTCCACAAATTTACCACCCTCCGGCTAAAGAAATTTCTCAGCATCTGTTTTAAATAGACACTTCTTGATCCTGAGGCTGTGTGCCCTTGTCCTAGACTCCCTCAGTATGGGAAACATCCTTTCCACAAGTACTCTCTCCAGGCCTTTCAATATTTGAAAGGTTTCAATGAGATCCACCCTCATCCTATGAAATTCCAGCGAGTACAGGCCCAGAGACATCCAAACATACCTTACATGATAACCTTTTCATTCTTGGAATTATCCTTGTGAACCTCCTCTGAACCCTCTCCAAGGCCAGCACATCTTTTCTTAGAGCTTTTCACAATTATCAAGGTGAGGCTTCACCAGTGCCTCAGCATCACATCCCTTCTCTTGTATTCTAGACCGCTTGAAATGAATACTAACATTGCACTTGTCTTCCTCACCACTGACTGTACCTTCAAATTAACCTTCAGGGTGTTCAGCACAATGACTCCCAAATTTCTTTGCATCTCAGATTTTTTATTTTCTCCCCATTTAGAAAAGTCTGCACATTTACTTCTACTACCAAAGTGCACCACCATGCATTTTCCAACATTGTATTTCATTTGCTACTTTCTTGCCCATCCTCCTAATCTGTCTAAGTCCTTCTGCAGCCTACCAGTTTCCTCACACTACCTGCCCCTCCACCAATCTTTGTATCATCTGCGGACTTGGCAACAAAGCCAACGCCTCACTGGCAGCCAACCAGACAAGGATCCTTTTATTCCCACTCACTGTGTCCTGCCAATCTGCCAATGCTCTAACCATGCCAGTAACTTTCCTGTATAATACTATGGGCTCTTAAGCTGGTAAGCAGCTTCATGTGTGGCACCTTGTCAAAGGTGTTTTGAAAGTCCAAATATATAACATCCACTGCATCCCCTTTATCTATCCTACGTGTTTTCTCCACAAAGAATTCCAACAAGTTCATCAGGTAGGATTTTCCCTCAAGGAAGGCGTGCTGACTTTATCCTATCTTGTCCGGTGTCACCAAATATACCATAACCTTATCCTTAGCAATTGACTTCAACATCGTCCCAACCACTTAGGTCAGGCTAACTGGTCTATAATTTCTTTTCTGCTGCCTTCCACCTTTCTTAGAGTGGAGTGACATTTGCAATTTTCTAGTCCTCTGGCACTATGCCAGAGTCCAACGATTTTTGAAAGATCATTACTAATGCCTCCACAATCTCTAACACTACCTCGTTCAGAACCTTAGGGTACAGCTCCTCTGCTTTGGTTAACTTATGTACTCTTAGGTCTTTCAGCTTTTTGGGCACCTTCTTCCTTGTAATAGTAACTGCACTCACTTCTGTTCCCTCGCAGCCTTGAACATCTGGCACACTACAAGTGCCTTCCACAGTGATTTCTGGCTCCCGTTATTATTTCTCCCGCCTCATTTTCTAGTGGTCCTATATCCACTCT
Organism: Hemitrygon akajei; assembly: GCF_048418815.1. Lineage (NCBI taxonomy): Eukaryota > Metazoa > Chordata > Chondrichthyes > Myliobatiformes > Dasyatidae > Hemitrygon > Hemitrygon akajei. The sequence continues at coordinate 112,950,364 of NC_133127.1, forward strand.
CATCTCTTTCACTCCTCATGATTCTTTTAGTTGCTCTCTGTAGGCTTTTAATCATTTCCCAATCCTGTCTTCCCACTAAATTGTGCTTTGTTGCATGCCCTTGCTTTTGCTTTTACATTAGCTTTAACTTCCCTTGTCAGCCACGGTTGTTCTATTTTGTCATTTGTATATTTCTTTGTTTTTGGAACTCATCTATCCTACACCTTCCTCATTTCCCCCAGAAATGTCATTGTTGCTCTGCTGTCATCCCTGCTAGCATCTCCTTCCAACTTACTTTGGCCAATTTCTCTCTCATACCATTGTAATTTCCTTTACTCCACTGAAATAGTGCTGCTTCAGACTTTACTTTCTCCCTATCAAATTTCAAGTTGAACTCAATCATATTTACCTTACTTTACCGTAAGCTGCCTATGTTCATTATATAATATCCAATCCAGGAAACTGATTTCTTAGTAGGCTCAACAACAAATTGCTCTATAAAGTCATCTCATAGGCATTCAATAAACTTATGTTCTTGAGATCCGTTGTCTACCTGATTTTCGCAATCAACCTGCATGTTGAAATCTCCCATGACTGTCATATATTGCCCTTTTGACACATCTTTTCTTTTTCCCTTTGTAATCTGTGGTCCACATCCCAGCTACTGTTGGAAGGCCTGTATATAACTGCCATCAGGGTCCTTTTAACCTTGCAGCTTTTTAACAAAACCCACGAGGATCCAACATCTTCCGATCCTATGTCATATCTTTCTACTGACTTGATGCTATTCTTTACCAGCACAGCCACAACCCCTCTGTCTACTTTCTTATCTCTCCGATACAACACAAAACCTTGGACATTCAGCTCTCAACTGCAACTATCCTTCAGCCACGATTCAGTGATAGCCACAATATACCTGACAATCTGAAATAGTGCAACAAGATCATCCATCTTATTTCTTATTCTCCGTGCATTGAGATATAATACTTTGAGTACTGTATTTGCTACGCTTTTTGATTTTGCATCCCTAATGCACTGATACTCACCCTGCTGGCTGCAATTTTGTCTTATCATCTGCTTGCCAGCTTTGCCTTTTTTTAAAAATTATCCATCCTATTCTGAGTACCTTCACTCTGGTTCACAGCCCCCTGCCAAATTAGTTTACACCTTCCCCAACAGCTCTAACGAACCTGCCCGTGAGAATATTGGTCCCCCTCAGATTCAAGTGCAACCCATCATTTTTGTACAGGTCATACCTCCCCCAGAAGAGGTCCCAATGATCCAAGAACCTGAAGCCCTGCCCCTTGCACCAGCTCTCAGCCACGGATTAATCTGCCAAATCATCCTGTTTCTACTCTACTGGCTCATGGTACAGGCAGCAATCTCGAAATTACTACCCTGGAGTTCCAGCTTCTCAGCTTTCTAAATACCTAATTTTCCAAATATTCTTTTCAGGACTTTGCTTTTCCCTTCTATGTCAATGGTACAAATATGCACCAAGACATCTGGCTGCTCTCCCTCCAAATTACTGTGGATGCTATCCCTGACCCTGGCAGCTGGGAGGTAATATACCATTCGGGTGTCCTGTTCACGTCCACAGAATCTCCTGCCTGTTTCCCCTGACTATTGAGTCCCTCATCACTACTACCCCCCACTTCTCCCTCTTTCCCTTCTGCACTACAGATCCATGCTCAGTGCCAGTTACCTGGTCTCTGTGGCATTCCGCTGGGAGGTTATCTCCAATAGTATCCAAAATGGACCCTTAAAAGCACAGTGTAATTTTGGGCCCTAGTCCATACAGACGTGAAAGTGGCAAAGCAAGAAGATAGAGTGGTAACAAAGACATGCAACACACTTATGAGGGCTTGGCATTTAGGAATCAGCTGCAATTGCTTGCAGTTCTGGTTGCCCAATTACAGGAAGTTTGTGGCAGCTTTGACTAAAGTTCAGGAAAGTTTTACCAGTATGCTGTTTGGATTAGAAGATATTCACTACAAGAGAAGGTTGGATAAACTTTGATTGTTTCTTCTGGAGTATCAGATGTTGAGGGGATACCTGATAGAAGATGATAAGATTATGAAAGGTTTAGATAGGAGAGCCAGAATCTTTTCCCAGAGTAGCATTGCTTTAAGTTGGGTACAGTGTGAAGGGCACATGCAAGGCAAGTTTATTTTTCTTTTTACACAGAGCAGCAGGTAAGCGTGTGTAATATACTGCGAATGGTGGTAATGGAAGCAAATATTATGATGATATTCAGAGGCCTTCAAATAGGCACAGGAATATCCAAGGAATGGAGGGATATGGATTATGCTTTGGCAGAAGGGACTTGTTTAAGTTAACATCATGTGCGATGCCAAATTTGTCGATTGATGGGCCTGTTCCTATACTGCATTGATCAATAAAAACATTTGCATTCTTTGTTATCTGCAAGGAATCCATGTCCACATCTCTTGTGGATAACAAGGTCAAGACTAATTAAAATCAATGGAACCCTCTTTTTAATATCCCCACTACATAAGTCTATACTATTCTGTAAAAGAAAGTTTCATCTCTGATGGATATGCAATATAACTTGCACTGCACTGTATTTAAAAATAGGCAGGTTGCTTCATAAGTTGATGGAAGTTCATTTTTAGCTCAGCAAAAACCCCTCCTTGTGCCTGCAGCATCCAGTTGATTCTTAACTTTAAAGCTTATGTGTCAGTTGCTGCCATGCAATCATGTTGAAATTAACATGTACAACATGCTGGAGGAACTCAGCAGGTCGGGTAGCATCCGTGGAAACGAAGAGTCAATGTTTTGGGCCGAGACCCTTTGTCAGGACTGAAGAGGGAGGGGGCAAGGGTCCTATAAAGAAGGTGGGGGGAGGGCGGGAAGGAGAAGGCTGGTAGGTGCCAGGTGAAAAACCAGTAACGGGAAAGATCAAGGGTTGGCGGTGGGGATGGGGATAGGCAGGAAAGGTGAAGAAGGAATGTAAGTGCACTATGTGTAGTAGAAGGAGGTGGAATCATGAGAGAGGTGATAGGCAGCTAGAAGAGGAGACAGAGTGAAAGTGGGATGGGGGAAGGGGGAGGGAGGGAATTACCGGAAGTTGGAGAATTCGATGTTTATACCAAGGGGCTGGAGACTACCCAGACTGTATATGAGGTGTTGCTCCTCCAACCTGAGTTTGGCCTCATCATGGCAGTAGAGGCCAAGTACGGACATATCCAAATGGGAATGTGAAGCAGAGTTGAAGTGGGTGGCAACTGGGAGATCCTGTCTGTTGTGGTGGATGAGCGGAGGTGCTCGATGAAGCGGTCCCCCAATCTGCGTCGGGTCTCGCCGATGTAGAGGAGGCCGCACCAGGAGCACCGGATGCAATAGATGACCCCAGTAGACTCACAAGTGAAGTGTTGCCTCACCTGCAAGGACTGATTGGGGCCCTGAATGGTGTTAAGAGAGGAGTTGTAAGGACAGGTGTAGCACTTACACTTGCAGAGATAAGTGCCAGGTGGGAGATCTGTGGGGAGGGACGTGTGGACCAGGCAGTCGTGGAGGGAACGATCCCTGCGAAGAGGGATAGAGAGGGAAAGATGTGCTTAGTGGTGGGGTCCTGTTGAAGGTGGCGGAAGTTGCAGAGGATAATATGCTGGATCTGGAGGCTGGTGGGGTGGTAGGTGAGGACAAGGGGACCTCTGAACACTGTTGCAGTGACAATGTTGAAATTAAGCTTTTTACCTGTATTAAATTTCCCTTTCTCTGGTTTAAAATATATTGGTCAGCCGGCCAAGGTATATTTAAAAAAAACACTTTTCCTGTTTTCCTTTTCTACACCTTGAATTTCATCTAATTTGATCATACAACAGTATCAACAGTGTGGCCATTCTGTGCATTGCTTTCTGCAGTTAATATTAAACAAAGTGCATGATCTTATAAGAACAGTGTGAAGGTGGAAAGTAGGATGTTATGTGCATCACAGAGCTGTGGCAGAAAGAAGACCACACCAAGGGTATAGATCCTATCGAAAAGGTGGGCAAAAGATAACTCTGCCGGTAAAAAAAAAATCTAGAGTAAGAAGTGACAAAAGATCATAAGATATAGAATTTCTGTGGGTAAATCTGAGAAACTGCACAGGTAAAAAGATCCTGATGTGAGTCTAAATATACAGACCTCCAAATAGTAGCCAGGATATGAGGTGCAAATTACAATAGTAGATAGAAAAGGCATGTCAGAAAGGTGACATGGGGGGTCTTCAATGGACAGGTAAACTGGGAAAATCAGATTGGCACTGGATCCCAAGAAAAATTATTTGTAGAATGCCTGAGATGGATTTTTAGAACAGCTCTGGTTGAACCCACTAGAGATTTGTTGTGCAATAAACCAGATTTGATTAGAAGGCTGTGCTCATGATAGAATTCAACTTGTAGTTTGAGATGGAGAAGATGAAATTAGATGCACGGGCATTACATGTGAGTAAAGGTGACTACAGAAGCATAAGAGAACAGCTAACCAAGGTTAGATGGAAAGGGATCTTAGCAAGGACGATGGTAGAGCAGGGGTTTCTAGGAGTAATTCAGAAGACGGAACATTATTTCACTCCAGCATTCTAAAGGGAGGATGAGGCAACAGTGGCTGACAAAGGAAGTCAAAGAAAGCACAAAAGCAAAAGCAATGATATACAATACTGCAAAAACGAGCAGGAAGCTAGAAGACGAGGAAACTTTTGAAAACAAACAGAAAATAACTCTGTGGAATTCATTGCCACCGATTGCTGTGGAGACCACTCATTGGGTAAAATTAAAGCAAAGGTTGATAGGTTCTTGATTAGTTAGGGAGAAAAGGGTTGAGAAGGAAGAATAAATTAGCCAGGATCAAATGGTGGTGTAGAATCAATGACCGAATGTTGCTCCTATGCCTTAAAGAATATTTTCCACTTAGAGACCCGCAGCTATTATTGCTAAGATCCCATAAATCCACTGCAGAAAAAAAACATAATTAAGATGAAAATTTAAGTAAACTTTATTTTAAGAATATACAGGAAATCAGAAAAACTAAACACTTGCAGACTTGCTGCTCCAAGAATCAGATATGTAAACCACGATTTGCTAAACTTCAGAAAGAATTAATTTTCATTTCATGTACCATTCCTGTGATTGGCATGGCCAATAGCACGTTAAGCACGTTGCAAATTTAGGTATTGGAGCTTCAATCAAATCTTCTGGACAAGATTTGTAAACAAGAATGTAAAGACATTCTGGAACAGATACAAGTGTCAGCTGAGGCAAAAAAAAATTTAGACAAAATATTATAGTGCAGAATTACAGAAAATTCCAAACCTTTCAAAAAAAATTTGTATTTTGTATTTCATATAAGAAATCACATTTAAATTTAGCAATACTCCTGGTAGAATGCATAGTGAAAAACTACGTGTGTTAGCATACATGGTGCAAACTCATTTTCAATGAAACTATTCTTTGCATATAAGCAAAGTTGTCTTACATCATTTCTATACAATAACTACAATACCAATCTAAGACCAATTAAAGGTTAAAGGTGAATAGTGTCAAACGACAGAAAGATTTTTTTAAAAATTTCATACATACCAAGAACAGCAGTAATTTCAAGACAGCTCCAAAAACACATAAACTTACTGTGAACTTTTCTTACTGCTGTGATACCTCTTTGGTTTAATCCTTTGAACTGAAGCAATTTCCAAAGTTAGAACACCAAAGATTCAAATTACTTCTTTGATAATATGAAGAACATCAACTAAGAAAAATTCTTTATATTTTTAAGCAACTGGCTCTTCACATTAGAAGGCAGGGTTTTTAGTAATTCCTAAATGTGATGCAATTTGAACACTTCACTTTGTCACGAAGGAATCTTATGTGGAACAGCAGGTTTCAACTTCTGTGTTTCTGAATTTAATACATCAAGCAGGATTAAATGTTTTATTACAGCTCTGTTGAAGTATAAAAACACTTTATTGTGTTTAATGTTTCATACTTTTTATGTAATGAAACACATTTTCGCCACAATAGGACTTACAAAGTAAACTTGAAACAACAGATTTCTGGAGGTAGAGAAATACAGAAAAGTGATCTTGTAAATATCAGACTAACTTCAAAAGTTGGAACAAAAACAATGCTTAAAACAATACAAATAAAATACAATTAAGAGCTACTAGAGCCAATAGGTCTCAATAGTTGTACAGGAAACTGGATCAATGCTAAAATTATAGAATTTCAACAAACTACATTTCACTTTTCATGCTTTTTAAATTGAATGGGTGGATTGGTTCCACAAGAATCCACATCAATTTAGTCTATTCAAAATTTCAAAAGAAGTTTACTTTTTCTACTGTCATCTATTGAATACATTTAGTTACAACACAGGTGATGGAGCTGAAACATTCATGCTCATGGGCAACAAAAGAGTTAAGGAAATAAAATCTCAAAATTCATAATAATCCAATCACACATTTTTATTTATTAACAATTAAAATGAGGATAAACTAGTCTCAACTTAATTGAACATGGAGCACTTGTCACTTCTGAAAAAAGGTAACTATGCATTTGGTCCATAGACAATTCTGTCAACTGCAAAAGGTACAAAATTGCTGACAAAATTAAATCATTTTAATGCAAAAGGGGAATAAATAAAATGATGTTTAAATCATACGGTGCTCACTAAAAGAAACCTCTTATTACAGTATTGAACAACGTAGCTGATCAGATCAACAAACTGTATGAAACATCAGAATACTTCTCTCATGCACTGAAACAGGTAAAAATATTCTACCACTAGTGATAAAATATCCAATAATGACTTCCAAGTTAACCTTCATCTTTTCTGTACATACACATGTAAAATTTACACTATATACAGAAAAAATTATATTATTGTTACATTAGATGTGGTTTTTACTTCTTCATGTGAATTATTTTTTAATAACTCTTTGATGAATTGTTCAAGAGCAGCAAAATAGCCCTGGCACTGCCAGGTATCATTATGAGTTCCATCCGGAAAAATGACTAGTCTCTTAGTCCGTGATGCAGACAGCTCACAGAGTTGTTTCATCATGACTGGTGGAATTAGCTGGTCTGACAATCCAGAAATCAAAAGGGATGGCATCCTGCACTGTGCAATCTTGTTGTAGGACAAAAATTTGTTCTTGTAGCACCAAAGTGGAAGATACCTCATGGGAAAGAAGGAGAACAAAGTGCTGGCCATATGTGGGATACTGAGGAAGGTGTTCTCAATAATTATTGCAAAAATCCTATGTGGATTCTCTGAGGCCAAGTGAATAGCAACTGCGCCACCCAAAGAGCGACCAAATAAGATTATTTTGGTTTTATCAAGATCAGGTCTGGTCATAACATAATCCAACACAGCCTCTGAATCCAAGTAAAGGCCTTTTTCACTCGGTTCCCCCTCACTCCTTCCGTAACCTCTATAATCTACAAGTAGTACGTTAACTTTTAGATTGACCATCATCAACAGCGCATTTTGTATCCTGTGACCAATATTACCAGCATTGCCATGGAAATAGATTATGGTTGGCGAATATGAAGCATTATCTCCAGTGTATCTCAACAGAATCAAATTAAGTCGGATTCCATCTTTGGTTTTAACAAAAAGATTTTCATGTGGGATTCCAGTAGGTACAGGAACATACAAACGTGACGAAGGTGGTTGCTCTGGGAAGTAGAGGAGTACATCCTGGAATTTGTACAATATACCTGCTACTGATGCAAGGATCAGAAAAAGCAAAAAGATGCCTCCATACAAGTGGAAGGTTAAAATTAGAGCTAGTAGTGAAATTCGGCACAGACTCCAGGACCATGATATCAAGACAATCAGCCATTTCCTGACATAGTTCCATGACTTCCATGTTTTCTCCATCATAGTCTCTTTCAAAGGCACGAGTTTCTCAGCTACATCTGTTCTATATAAAAAAATAAATATACAGATTAATCCTTCAGTATTTGCAGCATAATTATTTTGTAAAAGATTAAAATGATATTTATCAGCTATAAATGACTAGGTGTATCGTGGTCTGGTATGTCAATACAGCAATGGTACAGCAGAGGAATTTAAGAAGCTGCACATCCTTCCGCACAACTGGTAATATCTATAGGTGGTGCCGCATCAAGAAGGCCAAACTATCAAAGATCCATACTACCTGGGCCATGCCAACTTTTTGTAGGTCCCATCTGGCAGGAAGAACAGAAGCCTCCAAGTCCCACACCACCATGTTCAAGAGCAGCTACTGTACTGTGCAAAAGTCTTAGGTACGTATATATAAGCTAGGAAGCCTAAGGCTCTTTTTGCACCATAGTATATTTGTCAACATGGAGCGGAGAACGAGTTTGTAAATCTGGCAGGAGCAAAGGATGTTTGGAATGGTGAGGGGGGAGCATCTCGGGAAGGGTGTGGGAGAAGTGGCAGAGAAGGAGTGCCAGGAGCAGGGGGTGGAGCAGGTGTTAATTTATTCTCTATTTCATTTAAATACACAGTTTGTTACTCACTTCCCCTTTTTTTAAACTACCTTAACTATTTCCATGAAAATTCAGCTAACTGGGCCAGCTGTTTAATTGGGACAAAATGCACTGGTCCCAATTAACCAGCATCCACTACAGTCAAATTGGAGTTTTACAGTACAATTCCAACCTCACTCCTTCCGAACACTCTGCTCTCCGCTCCCTCCACACCAATCCCAACCTCACTATAAAACCTGCAGATAAGGGGGGAGCTGTTGTTGTCTGGCGTACTGACCTTTACCTGGCCGAGGCACAGCAACAACTCTCTGATACCTCGTCTTATTTACCCCTTGATCGTGACCCCACTAAGAAGCCATTGTCTCCTATACCATCACCAACCTAATCAGCTCTGGGGATCTCCCATCCACTGCCACCAACCTCATAGTTCCCACACCCCGTACTTCCCGTATCTACCTCCTACCCAAGATCCACAAACCTGCCTGTCCAGGTAGACCTATTGTCTCAGCTTGCTCCTGCCTCACTGAACTCATTTCTGCATACCTTGACACTGTCTTATCCCCCCTTGTTCAATCTCTTCCCACCTATGTACGTGATACTTCTCATGCTTTGAATTTTTTTCAATGATTTTAAGTTCCCTGGCCCCCACAGCCTTATTTTCACCATGGACGTCCAGTCCCTATATACCTCCATCCCCCACTGAGATGGTCTCGAAGCTCTTCACTTTTTTTTGGATTCCAGACCTAACCAATTCCCCTCTACCACCACTCTCCTCCATCTAGCGGAATTAGTTCTTACTCTCAATAATTTCTCCTTTGGCTCCTCCCACTTCCTCCAAACCAAGGGTGTAGCCATGGGCACCCGTATGGGTCCCAGTTATGCCTGCCTTTTTGTTGGCTTTGTGGAACAGTCCATGTTCCAAGTCTATACCGGTATCCATCCCCCTTTTCCTTCGCTACATCGACGACTGCATTGGCGCTGCCTCTTGCACGCATGCTGAGCTCGTCGACTTTATTAACTTTGCCTCCAACTTTCACCCTGCCCTCAAATTTACCTGGTCCATTTCTGACACCTCCCTCCCCTTTCTTGATCTTTCTGTCTCCATCTCTGGAGACGGCCTATCTACTGATATCTACTATAAGCCTACAAACTCCCACAGCTACCTGGACTATTCCTCTTCCCACCCTGTCTCTTGCAAAAATGCTATCCCCTTCTCACAATTCCTCTGTCTCCACTGCATCTGCTCTCAGGATGAGGCTTTTCATTCTAGGACGAAGGAGATGTCTTCCTTTTTTAAACAAAGGGGCTTCCCTTCACCACCATCAACTCTGCTCTCAAACGCATCTCACATTTCCCGCACACCTGCCCTCACCCCATCCACCCGCCACCCCATTCGGGATAGGGTTTTCCTTGTCCTTACCTACCACCCCACCAGCCTCCAGGTCCAACGTATAATTCTCCGTAACTTCCGCCACCTCCAACAGGATCCCACTACCAAACATATCTTTCCCTCCCCCCCCTTTCTGCTTTTCGCAGGGATTGCTCCCTACGCGACTCCCTTGTCCACTTGTCTCCCCTTCCCCCCCCCCATCCCTTCCCACCGATCTCCCTCCTGGCACTTATCCTTGTGAGCAGAACAAGTGCTACACCTGCCCTTACACTTCCTTCCTCACCACCATTCAGGGCCCCAGACAGTCCTTCCAGGTGAGGCGACACTTCACCTGTGAGTCGGCTGGTGTGGTATACTGCGTCCGGTGCTCCCGGTGTGGCCTTTTATATATTGGTGAGACCCGACGCAGACTGGGAGACCGTTTCGCTGAACACCTACGCTCAGTCCATCAGAAAAAGCAGGATCTCCCAGTGGCCACACATCTTAATTCCACGTCCCATTCCCATTCTGATATGTCTATCCATCGCCTCTTCTATTGTCAAAATGAATCCAAACTCAGGTTGGAGGAACAACACCTTATATACCAGCTGGGTAGCCTCCAACCTGATGGCATGAACATTGACTCCTCTAACTTCCGTTAATGCCCCTCCTCCCCTTCTTACCTCATCCCTGACATATTTAGTTGTTTGCCTGTTCTCCATCTCCTTCTGGTGCTCCCCCTCCCCTCCTTTCTTTCTCCTGAGGTCTCCCGTCCCATGATCCTTTCCCTTCTCCAGCTCTGTATCACTTTCGCCAATCACCTTTCCAGCTCTTAGCTTCATCCCACCCCCTCCGGTCTTCTCCTATCATTTCGCATTTCCCCCTCCCCCCACTACTTTCAAATCTCTTACTATCTTTCCTTTCGGTTAGTCCTGACGAAGGGTCTCAGCCCAAAACGTCGACAGCACTTCTCCCTATAGATGCTGCCTGGCCTGTTGTGTTCGACCAGCATTTTGTGTGTGTTGTTTGAATTTCCAGCATCTGCAGATTTCCTCGTGTTTTACAGTACTTGTAAGCTTTTGCTCCATTTGATATTTTTCACTGTTTGTATCCTATAACAAAATGCTATGCTGTAATTACTTGGAAAATGGCCAACATTTAAAAAAATTACTAATGGCTTAGAAGAAGAATATAGTGTTAAACATAGAACATAGAATAATACAGCACATTACAGGCTCTTCGGCCCACAATGTTGTGCTGACCCTCAAACCCTGACTCCCATATAACCCCCCACCTTAAATTCCTCCTTATACCTGTCTAGTAGTCTCTTAAACTTCACTAGTGTATCTGCCTCCACCACTGACTCAGGCAGTGCATTCTATGCACCAACCACTCTCTGAGTAAAAAACCTTCTTCCCCTAATATCCCCCTTGAAATTCCCTCCCCTTACCTTAAAGCCATGACCTCTTGTACTGAGCAGTGGTGCCCTGGGGAAGAGGCGCTGGCTATCCACTCTATCTATTCCTCTTAATATCTTCTACACCTCTATCATGTCTCCTCTCATCCTCCTCTCCAAAGAGTAAAGCCCTAGCTCCCTTAATCTCTGATCATAATCCATACTCTCTAAACCAGGCAGCATTCTTGTAAATCTCCTCTGTACCCTTTCCAATGCTTCCACATCCTTCCTATAGTGAGGCGACCAGAACTGGACACAGTACTCCAAATGTGGCCTAACCAGAGTTTTATACAGCTCTATCATTACCCTGCGACTCTTAAACTCTATCCCTCGACTTATGAAAGCTAACACTCCATAAGCTTTCTTAACTACCCTATCTACCTGTGAGGCAACTTTCAGGGATCTGTGGACATATACCCCCAGATCCCTCTGCTCCTCCACACTACCAAGTATCCTGCCAAAATATATCAAAATATTCTTCACATCATTTCTAGATTTTCTGTGCATTTAAAAAAATCATGAACAATATGGCATAGATATGGCAAGCTACAACATCAACATCTGACAATGCAATAATTATATTCCAAAATGCTTGCTACAGCATGGTTTACAATAATTTCAACTGAAAGCTCTGACTCTGATAAACTAAAACATAGTTTGAAGTTCAATAACGACATTCTATTTACAAACCATTAGTCAGATTAGTCACAAGGAACACACTTCTCCAAAGTTGTTTTTTCCAAAACATGCAATTCCAAAATAGTTACCAACATGAGAATGCTTAGCCAAAGACATTCTCAGAGCTACTGTATTCCTTGAATTGTTCTACAAGAATGGATAAAATTATTATCAAGGTTTTTATTTATTCACAAGACCAGCAAATATTGCCATCACAAACAGCCCAGGAAAATGTTTCCCCCAGAGAGATCAACTGTGATTAAAAGCCTACATCACCTTCTCCTAATGACATGAACACTAATAGAGGGCTATGGGTAAGCCTAGTAATTTCTAAGGTAGGATGATGTTTGGCACAACTTTGTGGACCGAAGGACCTGTATTGTGCTGTAGGTTTTCTATGCTACTACTTGCATCATTTTCATACAGAAACCCCATTGTTCTTTGCATCTCTCCTTCTCTGCAACTTAAAATATAATTTGTTTTTAAAGACTTTTCTCAGTTCTGAGGAAAGGTCATCACCCTGAGTCATGGATTATATTCTTCTGACATTTTGCTTATTGTGCTGGATAATTCCAACATTAATTTTAATTTCCAGCATCTGCAGCTACTTCTGCTTTTCAACACCCAATGTCTGACTTTCTCGTAGACGCACATTTTGGTGGCTGGTGCTGTTGAATATACAGTCATGGCTAATGACTTGGCATTTGCACTGTCTCAAGCAACTCCTGGGATGGATGAATGATCTTCAACAATCACAACTTTATGAGTTGTAAGTCATTTGCATCAGTTTACTATGGGTTCTGCCATCCATATTACATCAATTGTTAGGCAGTCATTCTCATCCTGTCTGGAATTAACCTTTTTTGTTCATATTTGGCTGAGGGCTGATGAGTCAAGTGGTCGTGTGAAACCCAGTTGGTATCCGCAGGCAGATTACTGCCACTTGATAATGCTGTTCTGGAGGTCAAACTGGACATTGATAAGCATTTCCTGAAGCAGGTATTAAGAAAGCCAAGACATTAACTTAAAAAAAAAGATTAACACGCTTGAAAGCAATTAAACTTATTGAAGGTATTGGGCCTCGTACTTTCCTCTACAACTGGATACTTCACTTCCTCATTGACAGACCTCAATCAGTGAAGACTACTTCCTCCTCACTGATCAGCAACCTCAAGGTTGCCTGCTTAGCCCCCTGCTTTGCCCTTTTACTTTCTATGCATATGACTGTGTAGTAAGCACAGCTACAATGTCATCTTCAAATCTGCAACAGTACTTACGTGGTTGGACAAAGTACAGTGGCGATGAGTCAGCTTACCAGTTTCATAGGACAACTGACTGAGTGATGCCACAATAACAACTTCTTGTTTAATGTCGTCAAAACTAAAGGACTGAATATTAACTTCAGGAAATGGAAGGAGATTGAACATGCACCAGCCTACATTGGGGGAATCAGCAGTGGAGGGACTCAGCAAATTTAAATTCCTGAGCATTAAATACATCATGAGCCAAATACATAGATACAATCATAAGGAAAGCATGCTTTCTTTCTTTCTTTGGAGGTTAAACAGACAGACAGACATACTTTATCGATCCCGAGGGAAATTGGGTTTCGTTACAGTCGCACCAACCAAGAATAGTGTAGAAATATAGCAATATAAAACCATAAATAATTAAATAATAATAAGTAAATTATTCCAAGTGGAAATAAGTCCAGGACCAACCTATTGGCTCAGGGTGTCTGACACGCCGAGGGAGGAGTTGTAAAGTTTGATGGCCACAGGCAGGAATGACTTCCTATGATGCTCAATGTTAAAGAGGTTCAGCTTGTCAGTAAACTTTCTAATAAATGTTTGAAGATGTAATATTCAATGGATCTAGACTGATTGCATCATGATCTGATACAGCAATGTAAAGGAGTGGACTCTGCCCTATATATCATGGGCACATTCCAACTCACTGTTACTATCTACAGGAGGCTATCTATTTGCAGCTACCATCGGACAGAAGATACAGAGCCTCAAGTCCCACACCACTAGTTTCAAGAACAGCTACTTCCCTTCAACCATTTAGTTCTTGAAACAATCAGCTAAACCTGTCACTAGAGTTTAGCAACAAACTTGCACTCAATGTCAGTAAAGCCAAAGAACTGACTGTGGACTTTAGAAAGGGTAAGATGAGGGAACACAAACCAATCCAATGAGAGGGATCAGAAGTGAAGAGTATGAACAATTTCAAGTTCCTGGGTTTCAATATCTCTGAGGAGCTAACATAAGACCAAAAGATATAGGAGCAAAAGTAGGCCATTCAGCCCATCGAGTCTGCTCTGCCAGTCAATCATGGACTGATCCAATTCTTCCAGTCAACCCCATCCACCTGCCTTCTCCCCATAACCTTTGATGCCCTGGCTAATCAAGAACCTATCTATCCCTGCCTTAAACACGCCCAATGACTTGACCTCCACAACTGCTCATGGCAACTTATTCCACAGATTTACCACCCTCTGATTAAAGCAATTTCTCCCCATTTTTGTTCTAAGTGGACATCCTTCAATCCTGAAGTCGTGCTCTCTTGTCCTAGACTCCCCTATCATAGGATATAACTGCCATATCTAATCTGTTCAGGCCTTTTAACATTCAAAATGTTACTATGAGATCCCCCCTCATTCTCCTGAACTCCAGGGGATACAGCCTAAGAGCAGCCAGACGTTCCTCATACGGTAACCCTTTCATACCGAGAATCATTCTCGTGAATTTTCTCTGAACCCTCCCCAACGTCAGTATATCCTTTCTAAAATAAGGAGCCCAAAACTGCACACAATACTCTTAAGTGTGGTCTCATGAGTGCCTTATAGTGCCTCAACATCACATCCCTGTTCTTACATTCTATACCTCTAGAAATGAATGCCAACATTGCATCTGCCTTCTTCACCACTGACTCAACCTGGAGGTTAACCTTTAGAGTACCCTGCACAAGGACTCCCAAACCCCTTTGCATCTCTGCATTTTGAATTTTTCCCAATCTAAATAATAGTCTACCATTCATTTCTTCCACCAAAGTACATAACCATACATTTTCCAACATTACATTTCATATGCCACTTCTTTGCCCATTCCCCTAAACTATCTAAGTCTCTCTGCAGGCTGTTTCCTCAACACTACTCACTCCTCCACCTATCTTTGCATCATCAGCAAATTTAGCCAAAAATCCATTAATCCCATCGTCCAAATCATTGATATATATCGTAAAAAGAACCTGTGGAACTCCACTGGTAACTGGCAGCCAGCCAGAATAGGATCCCTTTATTCCCAATCTGTTTTCTGCTGACCAGCCAATGCTCCACCCACACTAGTAACTTCCCTGCAATTCCATGGGCTCTTACCTTGCTAAGCAGCCTCATGTGCGGCACCTTGTCAAAGGCCTTCTGAAAATCCAAGCACACCATGTCTTGTCTACAGCACCTCTCTTGTCTACATTGCTTGTAGTTCCCTAAAAAACTTGCAGAAGGTTAGTCAGGCAGGATTTTCCTTTCAGGAAACCATACTGGCTTTGGTGTATCTTGTCATGTGTCTCCAGGTACTTCGTAATCTCATCCCTAATAATCGATTCTAACAACTTCTCAACCACTGATGACTGACTAACAGGTCCATAGTTTCCTTTCTTCTGCCTTCCATCCTTCTTATATAGCTGAGTAACATTTGCAATTTTCCTGTCATCTGGTACAACGCCAGAATCTATTGATTCTTGAAAGATCATTGTTAATGTTTCTGCAATCTCTCCAGCTACATCCGTCAGAACCCAAGGGTGCATTCCATCAGATCCAGGAGATTTATCCACCCTCAGACCATTCAGCTTCCTGAGCACCTTCTTAGTTTTAATTTTCACTGCACATACTTCACTTCCCTGACACTCCTGAATGGCCGGTATACTTCAAATGTCTTCCACTGTGAAGACCGATGCAAAATACGCATTCAGTTTCTCCGCCATCTCTGCATCTCTCATTACAATACTTCCAACGTCATTTTCTATTGCTCCTATATCTACCCTTGACTTTTACCCTTTGTATACTTAGAAAAACTTTTCGTATCTTCTTTGACATTAGTCACCAGCTTCCTTTCATAATTCATCTCCAATTCTCTATCTTCCCACTAGCTTTAGCTTCCTTGTATGCCCTCTCTTTTGCTTTTACTTTGGCTCTGACTTCACTTGTCAGCCACGGTAGTGTCCTTCTTCCCCTTGAAAATTTCTTATTTGGAATATATCTGTCTTGCACGTCCCTCATTTTTCGCAGAAACTCTAGCCATTGCTGCTCTTCTGCCCTTCCTGCTAGCATCCATTTCCAGTCAACTTTGGCTGGTTCCCCTCTCATGCCATTGTAATTTCCTTTATTCCACTGAAATACTGACACATTGGAATTTAGTTTCTCCTTCTCAAATTTCAAAGTGAATCTGTAACCTTCAGCTCTCTTATCACCTCCAGATTATTGCACAACACCCGATCCAGCGCAGCCAATTCCCTGGTGGGCTCAACGACAAGCTGTTCTAAAAAACCATCCCTCGTACATTTTACAAATTCTCTTTTATGGGGTCCAGTACTGACCTGGTTTTCGCAATCCACTTTCATGTTAATACCCCCAACGATTATCATGACATTGCCCTTCAGACACGCCTTTTTATCTCCTGCTGTAATTTGTAATCCACATCCCGGCTGCTGTTTGGAGGTCCTTTTACCTTGCCGTTTCTCAACTCAACCCATCCTATCCTATGTTATTCCTTTCTAATGATTTAATATTATTTCTTATACACAGGGCCACACCACCTCCTTTACTTATTAACCTATTTTTCTGATACACCCTATATCCTTGGACGTTCAGCTCCCAATGGCAGCCATCCCATCATATTGATGCAGCTATAAAGAAGGCAAGCCTTTCATCAAGAGTTTGAGAAGACCAAAACACTCGAAAGTTTCTACAGATGTACTGTGGAGAGCACTCTGACAGTCTATAGCACTGTCTGGTACGGGGGCCTATTGCACAGGATTGAAGTGAGTTGCAGAGAGTTCCAAAATCCGTCAGCTCCATTATGAGTACTAGCCTCCATATTATCCAAGACAACTCAAAGAGCAGTGCTTCAGAAAAGCAGCTTCCATTATCAAGCACCCCACAACCCAGGACTTGTCCTCTTCTTATTGTTACCATCAGGAAGGAGGTACTAAAGCCTGAAGGCACACACTCAATGATTCAGGGACAGCCATCTAATTTCAAAATGGAAACTGATGAACATTACCTCACTACTTTTTTAAAACTTCTGTTTTTGCACTACCTATTTTAACTATTTAATATACATAAATATGCTTAATGTAATTCAGTTCTTTTCTATGTTTTTTATTCAGAGAGTGGTGAGTGCGTGGAATGGGATGCTGGCAACGGTGGTGGAGGTGGATACAATAGGGTATTTTAAGAGACTTTTGGATAGGTACATGGAGCTCAGAAAAATTGAGGGCTATGGGTAAGCCTAGTAATTTCTAAAGTAGGGACATGTTCGGCACAACCTTGTGGACCGAAGGGCCTGTATTGTGCTGTAGGTTTTCTATGTTTCTATGTATTGCATTGTACTGCTGCTGAAAAGTTAGCAAATTTGACTGTATATGCCGGTGATATTAAACCTAATTCTGATTCTGAACACTATGACCAAATTATACTCATACAGCTTTTGCTTTTCCTTTTTTCTAATTGTGTTCTTCCATATAAAAACAGACCTGCCAAAGTTCTACTAGAATGTCAACTTCGTAACTAGGAGAGAATTTTATAAACAACGACTGTGGACCCTATAGGGCCAACCCCAGCCCCAACCTCATAACCAGGCTACATATCCATTTTGCTAATACCAGTTTACAGGGACAACAGGACCTGACCAGAAGGTGCTACATCAGAGCTGCGGTACTGTTTCAAAAATGTGGACTGGAGCATATTCAGGGAGGCAGCTAACTATAGTTGCAAGAAAATGTTCAGAAACAAAGAAAACCTACAGCACAATACAGTCCCTTCGGCCCACAAAGTTGTGCCGAACATGTCCCCACCTTAGAAATTACTAGGCTTACCTATAGCCCTCTATTTTTCTAAGCTCCATGTACCTATCTAAAAGCCTCTTAAAAGACTCTATCATATCCACCTCCACTACTGTTGCCGGCAGCTCATTCCACACACTCACCACTCTGAGTAAAAAACTTACCCCTGACATCTTTGTACCTACTCCCAAGCACCTGTCCTCTTGTGGCAGCCATTTCAGCCCTGGGAAAAAGCCTCTGACTATCCACACGATCAATGCCTCTCATCATCTTATCCACCTCTATCAGGTTACCTCTCATCCTCTGTCGGCTCCAAAGAGAAAAGGCTGAGTTCAATCAACCTGTTTTCATAAGGCATGCTCCCCAATACAGGCAACATCCTTGTAAATCTCCTCTGCACCCTTTCTATGGTTTCCACATCCTGTAGTGAGGCGACCAGAACTGAGCACAGCAAGTTTGCGAATCCTTTGCAATTATCTGGTTTTCTGCATTAATTGCTTATAAAATGTGGTCTGATCTTCATCTAAGTCACAGTAATAACAAACACTATCTGCCTAAACTAATCACGCACAAAATGCTGGAGGAACTCAGCAGGCCAGGCATCATTTATGGAAAAGAGTACAATCGATGTTTTGGGTTGAGACCCTTCAGTAGGACTGGAGGAAAAAGATGAGGAGAGTTAAAAGGTGGAGAGGGGTGAAATGAAGAGCTGGGAAGTTGATTGGTGAAAGAGATACAGGGCTGGAGAAGGGGGGAATCTAATAAAAGAGGACAGAAGGCCATGGAAGAAAGAAAAGGGGGGGGGGTAAGGAGCAACAGAGGGAGGCCATGGGCAGGGAAGGAGATAAGGTGAAAGAGGGAAAAGAATGGGTAATGGTCAAGGGGGGAGGGGGGCATTACCAGAAGTTTGAGAAATTGATGTTCATGCCATCAGGTTGAAGACTACCCAAACGGAATACAAGGTGTTGTTCCTCTAACCTGAGAGTGGCCTCATCACAACAGTAGAGAAGGGTAGACATATCGGAATGGGAAGTAGAATTAAAATGGGTGGCCACTGGAAGATCCTGCTTTTTCTGGCAGGGTGTAGGTGTTCAGAGTGATCTCTGAATCTACATCAGGTCTCACTGATATACAGGAGGCCACACTGGGAGCACCAGACACAGGGGAAGTATCGCCTCACCTGGAAGGAATGTTTGGGGCCCCAAATGACGATAAGGGAGGTGTAGCACTTGTTCCACTTGCAAGGATAAGTGCCTGGAGGGAGATCAGTAGGGAGGGACAAATGGAGAAAAGAGTGATCCCTGTGGAAAACAGAAAGTGGGGGAGGGGTAAAGATAAGCTTTGGAGATGGCGGATCTTACAGAGAATTATGTGCTAGACACAGAGGGTGGTGGGATGGTAGGTGAGGACAAGAGGAACCGTATCCCTGGTAGAGTGGCAGGAGATGGGGTGAGAGCAGACATGCATGAAATGGAAGTGATGCAATTGACGGCAGTGTTGACAGTGGATTAGGAGATTGCTTCACTGAGCACCAATGTTCCATCCACCAGAAAAAGCAGGATCTCCCAGTGCCCACCCACTTTAATTCCACTTCCCATTCTGATAGTCATTCCATGGCCTCCTCTACTGTCACGATGAGGCCATACTCAGATTGGAAGACCAACACCTTACCTGATGGCACAAGCATCGATTTCTTGAAGTTCTGGTAATGAACCCCCCCCCCCCCCCACCATTCCCCACCCCACTTTCCTTCTCTCACCTCATCTCCTTCCCTGCCCATCGCCTCCCCCCTTTTTTTTCTTCCATGGCCCCTGTCCTCTCGTATTAGATTCCCCCTTCTCTAGCCCTATATCTCTCGTCAATCAAATTCCCAGCTCTTCACCCCCACCCCCATCCCGGTTTCACCTATCACCTTGTGATTCTCTGTCCCCTCCCCCAATCTTTTAACTCTGACTCCTCATCCTTTTTTCTCCCGTCCTAAAGGGTTTTGGCCTGAAACGTTGACTGTTCACTCTTTTCCATAGATGCTGCCTGGCCTGCTGAGTTCCTCCAGCATTTTGTGTGTGTTGCTTAGATTTCCAGGATCTGCAGATTTTCTCTTATTTGTTACATACAAACAATTGTAGTTCTTTGTCAATACATAGTACACCATTTAAACATTCAGCTTAGGTTCTAAAAGGTATGTGAACCTCTGGGGTAATGCCTTCTACAAAAGCTATTTGGAGTCAGGAGTTCCAATCAATGAGATGAGATCGGATGTGTGAGTTGTAGAGGTGCCTTGATCTATAAAAAAGACACACAAAGTCAGGTTACTGACAAAGCCTGCTTTTCTCAAGAATATTCTGTTTATGTGTGTCATGCATTGATTAAAACAACTTTTAGAGGACCTTAGAAGAATTGTAGAGATGTATGAAGCTGGAAAAGGTTACAGGCTACAAAAGCATTTCTAAAGACCCAAGTTCATCAGTTCACAGTAAGAGAGATTATCTACAAATGGAGGGAATTCAGTTCTGTTGCTACTCTCCCTAAAGTGGGTGTCCTGTAAAGATCACACCAAGAGCACAACGTGCAATCCTGAAGGAGGTGAAAAAGAACCCAAGGGTAACAGCAAAAAAGACTGCAGAAATCTCTAGAACTTGCTAAAGTCTCTGTTCGTGTGCCCACTTTAAGAAAAACAGTGAACAAGAATAGTGCTCATGGAAGGACACCAGAAGAAATCACTGCTCTCCAAAAAAAACATTGCTGCACATCTCAAGTTTGCAAAAGACCACCTGGATGTTCTACAATGTTTCTGTGGACAGGTGAAACAAAATTGAACTTTTTGGCAGAGATACACACTGTTTATGTTTGGAGGAAAACGGGCACTGCACTCCAACAGTGAAACCTCATCCCAACTGTGAAGCATGGTGGAAGAAGCATCAGGGTTTGGAGCTGCCTCAGGGCCTGGACAGCTTTCAATCATTGAGGGAACAATGAATTCAAAATCGTTATCGATTGTATCAAGACATTTTACAGAAGAATGTCAGGGTAGAGGTCCGTCACCTTAAGTTTAATAGAATTTGGATGATGCAACAAAACAATGAATTAAACAACAGTAAATCAACAACAGAATGATTTAAAAAGAAGAAAATGCGTGTCTTGGAATGGCCAAGTAACATTTCAGACCTTAACCCAATCAGTCCTGACGAAGGGTCTCAGCCCAAAACGTTGACTGCTCATTTCAACCGATGCTGCCCGACCTGCTGAGTTCATCCAGCTTGTTTGTGCGTGTTGATTTGACCACGGCATCTGCAGTGTACTTTGTGTTTACTTAACCCAACTGAGATGCTTTGGCATGATCTGAAGACAGCTGTTCATGCAAGGTATCCCAAACCAAAAATGTTTGCAGTGTTAAGTTAAATTGCAGGAGTGGTTGAATTATGAAGTTGACAATAGATCGCAATATGGCAAAAAAATGGAAGTTTGATGGCTGATGCCAAGCTGGGCCAAATTGTCTGTTTGCATGCTGTTTGAAATTATAATTTCTATGATAGAAGCTTCTTTAGGGCTTGAAGCTGTTTGCAGGGTTCCACGGGACTCAAGACTTCACCATTGATTTACACTTGATGGTACCACTAAAATTAGCAATGTTTTTATTAGATCAAACAAGTATGACATATTTTCCTTCACAGAGGGAACAATAATTAGGGCATCTAATTTTACCTTCATTAGTAAAATAATCATTCAGTTTTATACTGCACACCACCTTCACACACCAACTGCGACGCCTCTCTGTAGCGTGCAGCAACATGATCTATATCAGGTCCAGCTCCTCCACCATCAAGCAAACCATTGATGGGATAGATTGGCAATTCTTAATGTGCAGCAGTGTCTTGCAATTGTGAAAACGGTTTTAAAGTGACAACACTTTTGGTTGGCCCCATAGAGACATGCCATCATCTTAACAGAATTCAATGAGTATGACAACAATTTTTCACCTAGAAGACAGCATTTCCAATTTTAGCATGTTCCAAGAAGCAGAAAGGATTTACAGTGAACAGGGCTGAGTATTTCATAATTGCATCCACATCTAGGTTAATACAGGTAATTTGCTTGCTTTAATCATATTGTAACTTGTTGGATTAATTTTATAGAACTAAACGACTTACCAGGTAATTTCAGTGCAGGTAAGAACCAACCACAATGCAGTGAGCCTGCTGTTATTGCCAGGTCAAGTCAGGTAAGCATCAATCTGAAACACTAACCAATTCTCCAACCAGAAACTAAACCTGGCTTAATTGTAGATTTTCAGCATCTCTAAGCTTTTGTATTTTGAAGCACAGTACAAGTCACAAAAGTTCACATCTAAGAAGAGTTGGTGAATTAAAAATTTATGAAATGCAAATAAATTTACCAAGTCACTATGCTGGTCTCCAATGACACCATTACAATCATATTCAAATACTGAATTTTAAAATTGCTTGCTTGTACGTCTCCTGGGCAAATCTGGAGAGTTAATTAGCAAAGATAACAAAATAAAATTAGTGCTTCTATAACATAGTAAATAGGAAGTGTAACAAAAATTATACATGGGTCCCTGAGGGCTAAAGGAGTTGAAATGATCATGAATAAAGAACTAACAGGGCAGTGAAGACAACAAAATAACAGTGACCAAAAGACCTTAGACATAACAAAATCATTGATGAAAACATACTGGACAAAGTAAGAGAATAAAAGTGGCAAAATTATTGAGCATATGATGACTCTGTGCCTCTATTCACAAGAACTCAGAAGAATGAGGGGCAACTTCCTTGACACCTATCAAATGGTGAAAGGCCTTGATAGAGTGGATGTGGAGAGGATGCTTCCTATGATGAGAGAGTCTAAGACCAGAGAACACAGCCTCAGTACAGAGAAGCATCCTTTTAGAATGGAGATGAGGAGGAATTTCTTTAAGCAAACAGTGGTGAATCTGTGGAATTCTTTGCCACACAACTATGGAGGCAAAGTCTTTACAGTGCCTATAGAAAATACTCACCCCGCTTCAAAGTTTTCATGTTTTACTGTTTTACAACATTGAATCACAGTAGATTTAATTTGGCTTTTTTTGGCATGAGACGGCATCCCAGGGTGGGTACTCAGGATGTGCAAAACACAACTTGTGTGTGTGTACAGACATTTTTAAATCTCTCCCTCTCCCCGTGTAGAGTGCCCTCCTGCTTCAAAACATCCACCATTGTCCCTGTACCTAAAAAGACCAAGGTAACATGTCTGAACAACTGGCGTCCTGTCCCACTCACCTCAATAAAAAGCAAATTCCTCAAGGACTACATCTGCAGTATGTTGCCACCCACACTGGATCCTACAATGCGCCTACTGACACAACCGATCGACAGATGACGCAACAGCCACAGCTCTACACGCCGTCCTTACACATCTGGAAAAGAAGGATGCTTATGTGAGAAGCAACACACACAAAATGCTGGTGGAACGCAGCAGGCCAGGCAGCATCTATAGGGAGAAACACTGTCGATGTTTTGGGCTGAGACCCTTCATCGGGACTAACTGCAAGGAAAGATAGTAAGAGATTTGAAAGTGGGGGGGGGGGGGGTGCGAAATGTTAGGAGAAGACCGGAGGGGGTGGGGTGAAGCTGAGAGCCAGACAGGTGATTGGCAAAAGGGATACAGAGCTAGAGAAGGGAAAGGATCATGGGACGGGAGGCCTAGGGAGAAAGAAAGGGGGAGGGAAGCACCAGAGGGAGATGGAGAACAGGCAGAGTGATGGGCAGAGACAGAAAAAAAACTAAATAAATCAGGGATGGGGTAAGAAGGAGGGGGGCATTAACAGAAGTTAGAGAAGTCAATGTTCATGTCATCAGGTTGGAGGCTACCCAGCCGGTATATAAGGTGTTGTTCCTCCAACCTGAGTGTGGATTCATCTTGACAGTAGAGGAGGCCATGGAAAGACATATCAGAATGGGAATGGGACGTGGAATTAAAATGTGTGGCCACCAGGAGATCCTGCTTTCTCTGGCAGACAGAGCGTAGGTGTTCAGCGAAACGGTCTCCTAGTCTGCGTCGGGTCTCACCAATATATAAAAGGCCACACCGGGAGCACCGGACGCAGTATATCACTCCAGCCGACTCACAGGTGAAGTGTCGCCTCACCTGGAAGGACTGTCTGGGGCCCTGAATGGTGGTGAGGGAGGAAGTGTAAGGGCAGGTGTAGCACTTGTTCCGGTTGCAAGGATAAGTGCCAGAAGGGAGATCGGTGGGAAGGGATGGGGGGGGGGGGGGGAATGAATGGACAATGGACATCAACTCTGCTCTCAAACGCATCTCTTCCATTTCCCGCACATCTGCCCTCACCCCTTCCGCCCGCCACCCCACTCAGGATAGGGTTCCCCTTGTCCTCACCTACCACTCCACCAGCCTCCAGGTCCAACGTATAATTCTCTGTAACTTCCGCCACCTCCAACGGGATCCCACTACAAAGCACATCTTCCCCCCCCCACCTTTCTGCTTTCCGCAGGGATCGCTCCCTACGCGACTCCCATGTCCACTCGTACACCCCATTCCTTCCCACCGATCTCCCTCCTGGCACTTATCCTTGTAAACGGAACAAGTGCTACACCTGCCCTTACACTTCCTCCCTCACCACCATTCAGGGCCCCAGACAGTCCTTCCAGGTGAGGCGACACTTCACCTGTGAGTTGGCTGGTGTGGTATACTGCGTCCGGTGCTCCCGGTGTGGCCTTTTATATATTGGTGAGACCCGACGCAGACTGGGAGACCGTTTCGCTGAACACCTACGCTCTGTCCGCCAGAGAAAGCAGGATCTCCCAGTGGCCACACATTTTAATTGCGTCCCATTCCCATTCTGATATGTCTATCCACGGCCTCCTCTACTGTCAAGATGAAGCCACACTCAGGTTGGAGGAACAAAACCTTATATACTGGCTGGGTAGCCTCCAACCTGATGGCATGAACATTGACTTCTCTAACTTCCGTTAATGCCCCTCTCCTTCTTACCCCATCCCTGATATATTTAGTTTTTTTTCTCTCTCTGCCTGTTCTCCATTTCCCTCTGGGGCTCCCCTCCCCCTTTCTTTCTCCCTAGGCCTCCCATCCCATGATCCTTTCCCTTCTCTAGCTCTGTATCCCTTTTGCCAATCACCTGTCTGGCTCTCAGCTTCACCCCACCCGCTCCTGTCTTCTCCTATCATTTCACATTTTCCACTCCTCCTCCTACTTTCAAATCTCTTAGTATCTTTCCTTTCAGTTAGTCCTGACAAAGGGTCTTGGCCCAAAACGTCGACAGCGCTTCTCCCTATAGATGCTGCCTGGCCTGCTGCGTTCCACCAGCATTTTGTGTGTGTTGCTTGAATTTCCAGCATTTGCAGATTTCCTCGTGTTTGCTTATGTGAGAATGCTGTTCTTGGACTACAGTTCAGCATTCAACACCATAATTCCCTCCAGGCTTGACAAGAAGCTCAAAGACCTCGGCCTTCACCCTGCCTTGTGTAGCTCGATCCTGGACTTCCTGTCAGATCGTCACCAGGTGGTAAGAGTGGGTTCCCTCACCTTTGCCCCTCAACACAGGTCCCCCTCAGGGCTGTGTCCTAAGCCCCCTCCTTTATTCTCTGTATACCCATGACCGTGTCACCACCCACTGCTCCAATCTGCTAATTAAATTTGCCGACGATGCTGTATTGATTAGCCTGCTCTCTAATAATAATGAGGCAGCCTACAGAGAGGAAGTCATCACCAGGACACAGTGGTGTCAAGAAAACAACCTCTCCCTCAATGTCACAAAAACAAAGGAGCTGGTTGTGGATGGACTACAGGAGGAATGGAGATGGGCTAACCCCTATTGACACCAATGGATCTGAGATTGAGAGGGTGAACAGCTTTAAGTTCCTCGGCATAAATACCACCCAGGATCTCACATGGTCCGTACATACCGGCTCTGTGGTGAAAAAAAGCACAACAGCGCCACTTTCACCTCAGACGGTTGAAGAAGTTTGGTATGGGCCCCCAAATCCTAAGAACTTTCTATAGGGGCACAATTGAGAGCATCCTGACTGGCTGTATCACTGCCTGGTATGGGAACTGTACCTCCCTTAATCGCAGGACTCTGCAGAGAGTGGTGCAGTCAGTCCAGTGCATCTGTAGATGTGAACTTCTCACTATTCAGGACATTTACAAAGACAGGTGTGTAAAAAGGGTCCAAAGGATCATTATGGACCCAAGTCACTCCAACCATAAACTGTTCCAACTGCTACCACTGGGAAAACGGTACCGCAGCATAAAAGACAGGACCAATAGGCTCCAGGACAGCTTTTTCCACTAGGCCATCAGACTGATTGATTCATGCTGTATTTCTATGTTATGCTGACTGTCCTGTTGTACATATTATTATAAATTACTATAAATTGCACATTGCATATTGACCGGAGACCTAACATAAAGATTTTTACTCATGTATATGAAGGATGTAAGTAATAAAGTCAATTCAATTCATTGATCTACAGAAAAAGACTCTTTCCTGTCAAATTGAAATGAGATCTTCACAAAGTGAACTAAATTAATTACAAATATAAAACACAAAATAATTCAATTGATTGCAGCAAAAACACACCTGTGTTTGGTGAGTCAGTATCCTGGCAAAAACTACACCATGCAGACAAAAGAACACTGCAAGCAACTCCACAAAAAGGTTATTGAAAAGCACAAGTCAGGAAGTGGATACAAGAAAATTTCCAAGTCACGGAATATCCCTTGGCATACAGTTAAGCCAATCATCAATAAATGAAAAGAATACAACACAGCTGTAAATCTGCCAAGAGCAGGCTGACTTCAAAAACTGAATGACGGTGCAAGAAGGGGACTAGTGAGGGAGGCCACCGAGAGATCTATTAACGACTCTGGAGGAGTTTCAAGCCTCAGTGGCTGAGATGGGAGACACTGGACATACAGCAACTGTATGTTGCTTGGGTGCTTCATAGTCAATACACACAAAATACTGGAGGAATTCAGCAAGCCAGGCAACATCTATGGAAAAGAGTACAGTCAATGTTTCGGGCTGAGACCCTTCGGCAGGACCAGTCACAGTTTTATGAAAAGTAGCAAAGAGAAAGGCACTGTTGGAAAAAAAACTCAAATGAAATCTCAGCTAGAATTTGCCAGATGGCATGTGAGAGACTCTGAAGTCAGCTGGAAGGTGGTTCTATGGTCTGATGAAACCAAATTTGAGCTTTTAAGCCATCAGACTAAATGCCATGTTTGGCATAAGCCAAACACTGAACATCATCAAAAACACACCGTCCCTACCGTGAAGCATGGTGGTGTCTGCATCATGCTGTGTGGATGCTTCACTGCAGCAGGCCCTGGAAGGCTTGTGAAGGGAGAGGGTAGAGTGAATGCAGAAAAATACAGGGAAATCCTGGAGGAAAACCTGATGCAGTCTGCAAGAGAACTGTGATGTGGGAAAAGATTTGTTTTCCAGGAAGACAATGACCCCAAGCATAAAGCAAAAGCTACACAGGAATAGCTTAAAAACAAAGTTAATGTCCTGGAGTGGCCAAGTCAGATCCTGATCTCAATCCAATTGAGAAGTTGTGACCAGATTTGAAAAGGGTTGTTCATTCACAAACCCCATGCAATCTGACAGAGCTTGAGCAGTTTTGTAAAGAAGAATGGGGAAAACTTGCAGTGTCCAGATGTGCAAAGCGGATGGAGACCTATCTACACAGACTCAAGGTTGTGATTGCTGCCAAAGTTGCATCTACTAAATACTGACTTTAAGGGGGTGAATACTTATGCAATCAATTATTTTGTGTTTTATATTTGTTTAATTTAGTTCATTTCATTGAGATGTTTGACACTTAAGTCTTTTTCTGTTGATCAGTGTCAAAAAAGCCAAATTAAATCTACTGTGATTCAATGTTGCAAAACACTAAAACATGAAAACTTCCGTGGGGGGGGGGTGGTGAATACTTTTTAGAGGTGCTGTATCCTGAGATGGTGGTTCCATTAAAAAATGCTGAGATTCTATTTGCAGTAACTTGGGGCAATTTACAGGCCATTAAATTATTTGACAGTTCTGCTTTAAAGATTTAATGTGTAAGTTGCTTTTGAATTACTTGTTAGCGTGACTGGATAATCAGTCAACGTTTTGAGCCGAGACCCTTCTTCAAGACTGGAAAGGACAAGGGAAGATGTCAGACTAAAAAGGTATGTGGAGGGGAGAGGAGGATAGCTAGAAGGTGACAGGGTGAAGTCTGCTGGGTGGAAACAGTAAAGGAACAGAGAGGAAAGAATCTGTTAGGAAAGGAGAATGGACTATGGGGGAACAGGAAGGGTTGGGGCACCAGGAGAGGTGATAGGCAGGTGAGAAGTGATAAGAGGCCAGAATGTGGAATAGAAAAGGGGAGGCAGGAGGGATTTTTTTATTTTACAGGAAGGAGAAATCAATCTTCATGCCATCAGGTACGGGTGTTGCTCCTCCACCCTGAGAATGGCCTCATCACCATGCACACTAGAAGCTGTGGACCGAATGTGAACCAGAATTAAAATGTTTAGCCAATGAATTTACACTTGCGTCAGATGGAGCTGAGGTGCTTGACTAAGTAGTCTCCAATTTGTGACAGGCCACACCAATGTAGAGGCCAAATCAGGAGCACTGTATACAATAGATTACTCAACAGTTTTGCACGAGAAATGTTGCCTCACCTGAAGGACTATTTAGGGCCCTGAACACAGGTGAGGGAGACTAGTGGGGAGGGACGAATGGATAAGGGAGTCACGAGGAAGCAATTCCTGTGGAAAATGGAGACTAGGGGAAGTAAAGATGTGTTTGGTGATAGGATCCCTCTGGAAGTGTCAGAAGTTAAAGAGAATGATGTGCTGGATGTGGAGGCTCATGGAGTGGTAGGTTAGGACAAGAGGATTTCTATCCTTGTTAAGGCACTGGGAAGGTGGGGTGTGTGCAGAAATGGAGGACACTTGAGGGCAGCATTAATGGTGGAGGAAAGGAAACACCATTCTTCAAATGAAGATTGATGTCCCGGAGACATCAGATGTCTCTTATGTCCCGGAAAGGAAAGCCTCCCGGAACAGATGTGGCATACACAAAGGAACTGAGAAAAAAGATCAGCATTTTTACAGAAGATGGGTGGGAAGAAGTATAGTCAAGATACCCATGGGAATCGGTAAAGGCAATTTATGGCTCCTGTAAAAATGCTTTTCCCTTTTCTCAGTTCCTTCATCTCCCTCGCACCTGTTCCCAGGATTAGGCTTTCCCAAACAGTCCTTTCAGACAACACATCACCTGTGAACTACTGGGGCCATCTATTGTATCCGGTGCTCCCGATGTGGCCTCCTCTATATTGGTGAGACCCACTGTAAACAGGGAGACTGCTTTGTCGAGCACCTGCACTTCATCCACAAAAAGTGGAATATCATGCTGGCCAACCATCTTAATTCAGATTCCCATTCTTGTTCCGATGTTTCAGTCCATGGCCTCTTGTGCCATGATGAGGATCAACACCTCATACTCCATCTGGGTTGCCTCCAAAGATGGCATGAACATCGACTTCTTACAGTAAAAAATGTCTTCCTTCCCCCTTCTGTTCCACTACTCTGGCCTCTCACCTCTTATCACTTCTCCCTGGTGCCCCCCTCCTTCCCTTTCTCCTATGGTCCATTCTCCGCTCATATCCAGCCTTACCTTTCCAACCCACCTGACCTCACCCATAACCTTCTAACTAGTCCTCCTTCCCCTGTCCCCCACCTTTTTACTCTGATGTTTTCCCCGTCCTTTCCAGTCCTGAAGAAAGATCTCGGCATGAAACTTCAACTGTTTATTTATTTCCATAACTTGACCTAACCTGCTGAGTTCCTCCAGCGTTCGTGTGTATTGCTTTGAATTTCCAGCATCTGCAGAATTTGTTGTGTTTATGATGTGCTAGCACAATTGCAAGGCAATAAATTTGATTAATTTTTAAAATATCACTCTAAAAATCAAAAAGTCACATTTGAACTAATCCCTGCCACCCTATCTCCATAACTTAAGATTCACATTGCAAACCAATACAAAGCTTTATTATTTGACCATTATTATATAACCTCTAGTTATGAAAGATACTTTCCAATCTCAGTGTAACAAACAATACACCCACGCTTCAAACAGACATCTAATAACTCTATACAATATGCCAGCTCAAAAAGCTCTTGGATATTCAGGAAAAATATTGGAATGGACCTACTTATTAAAAACAGGCACTTATCAGAAAAATGTCACAAAAGGAGAGGAAAGAAACAAGTGGAAGAGGATCAGTTATCATCTAATCAAAAGACAGACACGGGTTCTATAGATGATCTACTGACTTACTACTGAGGTCTCTACTACTAGTGATAAACAAAATACACAGCTTAGACTGAACACTGAAGCTCAGCTCATACTACTAACTGCAATTTATGTATAATTAATGTGACAATGTTAATACTGAAATTATGTAACATTTCAGTGTTAATACACTAGTGATTTACAGTGGTCAAATGTACAAATTATCCAACCAAGGGATAGGGAATTAACAGGAGGCAATCCAGTATCTTTGCATCAACTTGCACACAGACCATAGCCCTCCATACCCTTCCCATCCATGTACCAATCCAAACTTCTCTTAAACATTGAACTCAAAACCTCATCCACCACTAGCGCTGGCAGCTCAGTCCACACTCTCTGCACCCTCTGAGTACCCTTAAACCACGACCTCTCATTGTAGTCTCACCCAACCTCAGTGGAAAAAGCCTGCGTATATTTACCCTATCTATACCCCTCATAATTTTGTAACCCACTATCAAACCTCCCCTCAGTATTCTACATTACATGGAATAAAGTTATCACCTATTCAATCTTTCATTATAACTCAGGTCTTCCATACCCAGCAACATCCGTACTCTTTCAATCTTATTTACATCTTTCCTGAGGTAGGTGACCAAAACTGCACACAGTATCCCAACTTAGTCCTCAATAACGTCTTATAAAACTTCAACAAAACAACCCAATACTTTGATGAAGGTCAATATGCCACAAGCTTTCTTTATGACTATCTACTCTCTCGGTCAGTATGACGTTATGGGCATATAAAAGTTGTGGCTGAAAGGCCTTAGTTGGGATCTTAACATCAAAGGATACACTTTGTATCGATAGGGCAGGCAGGAAGGAAGGCATGGGCGGTGGTATGGATCTGTTGGTAAGAGATAGAATTATATCTTTAGAAAGAGGTGACATTGAATCAGAGAATGTTGACTCTTTGTGGGTGAAGTTAAGAAACTGCATGGGTAAAACAAAACATAAACACAAAATACTCAGCAGATGCTGGGGTCAAAGTAACACACTGGTGGAACTCAGCAGGTCGGGCAGCATCCGTGGAAATGAACAGTCAACATTTCCGGCTGAGACCGTCAAGACTGAAGAGGGAGGGGGCAGGGGCCCTATAAAGAAGGTGGGGGGAGGGTAGGAAGGAGAAGGCTGGTAGGTGCCAGGTGAAAAACCAGTAAGGGGAAAGATCAAGTGGTGGGGGAGGGGAAGCAGGTAGGGGATAGGCAGGAAAGGTGAAGAAGGAGTACAAGGGGAAAGAACCTCCGTTCCGTCCGCCACAACAGATAGGATCTCCCGGTTGCCACCCACTTCAACTCTGCTTCACATTTCCTTTCGGGTATGTCCATACATGGCCTTGTCTACTGCCATGATGAGGCCAAACTCAGGTTGGCGGAGCAAAACCTCATATCACCTCATCTGGGTAGTCTCCAGCCCCTTGGTATGAACATTGAATTCTCCAACTTCTGGTAATTCCCTCCCCCTCCCTCCCCCCATCCCAGTTTCATTCTGCCTCCTCCTCCAGCTGCCTATCACCTCCCTCATGGTTCCGCCTCCTTCTACTACACAGTGCTTTCCCCTTACATTCCTTCTTCACCTTTCCTGCCTGTCCCTTCCCCCACCCCTTGATCTTTTCCCTTACTGGTCTTTCACCTGGCACCTAGCAGCCTTCTCCTTCCCACCTTCTTTAGGGGGCCCCTGCCCCTTCCCTCTTCAGTCCTGACGAAGGGTCTCGGCCCGAAACATTGACTGTTCATTTCTATGGATACTGCCCAACCTGCTGAGTTCCTCTAGCATGTTGTGCATAAAACAAAACATGATGGGAATATATGATGGGAACATATAGGCCTCCAAACAGTAGCTGAGATGTGGGGTTAAGATTGCAAAGGGAGCGGGAAAAGGAATTTAATAAGGGTAATGACACAATTGTAATAGGGGACTTCAGTAAGCAAGGGGATTGGGAAAATTAGATTAGTGTCAGATCACAAGAGAGAGAATTTGTTGAATGCCTACAAGATGGCTTTTTAGAGCAGCTTGTTCTTGAGCCTACTCGGGGAAAGGCCATCTTAGACAGGGTGCTCTGTAATAACCCAGATCTTATGAGTGAGCTTAATGTAAAGGTACCCTTAGGAGATAGTGATCATAATATGATTGAATTCATACTGCAATCTGAGAGAGAGAAGCATTAAGTCACATGTATCAGTATCGCAATAGATAAAGAGAATTACAGAGGCACAAAAAAGGTGCTTGCCCAGGTGGATTGGAGAAGGATACTGGCGGGGATGATGGCAGAGCAGAGATGGCTGAAATTTCAGCAAATAGTTCACAAGGCACAGGATAGATATGTCCCACAGAAGTAGTAGTACTCATATGGCAGGGGTATGCAACCATGGCTGACAAGGGAAGGTAAGGACTGCATAAAAACCAAGGAAAGGTCATATGAGGTAGCAAAAGTGAGTGAGAAGTTGGATGATTGGGAAGCTTCTAAAATCCAACAAAAAGGCAACTATAAGGGAAAGGATGAAACACGAGGACAAACTAGCCAATAATATAAAGCAGTTATTTTTCAGTTAAAAAAAGAGTAAAAGGGAGGTGAAAGTTGATATTGGACCACTGAAAAATGATGCTGGTGAGGGAGTAATGAGGGACAAAGAAATGGCAAATGATCTTAATGGGTACTTTGCATCTGTCTTCACTGTGGAAGACACTAGCAGTGTGCCAGAGGTCCGTGAGTGTCAGGGAGCAGGAGTGAGTGCTATTACAAAGGAAAATGTGCAAGGCAAACTGAAAGGTCTTAAGGTGGTTAAGTTACCTGGACCAAATCAACTACATCCCAGAGGATGAGAGAGGTTGCTGAAGAGATAACAGATACATTGGTCAAGATCTTTCCAGAATCACTTGATATTACTCCAGTCTTTAAGGGAGGAAGGCAAAAGAAAGGAAATTATAAACCAGTTAGTCTAACCTCAGTGCTTTGAAAAGTATTATTAAGGATGAGGTTGGGTACTTAGAGCCTAATGATAAAATAAGTCAGTCAGCATGGTTTCTGTGAAGGGAAAACTTGCCTGACAAATCTGTTGGGAGTTCTTCAAGGAAGTAACAAGCAGGGTGGACAAAGGAGAGGCAGTGGATGTCATTTATTTGGATTTTCAGAAGGCAATTGATAAGGTGCCACACGAGGTTGCTTCACAACATAAAGTCCTGCGGCATTACAGGAAAGATACTGGCATGGATGGAGGAATGGCTGACAGGCAGGAGGCAGCAAGTGGTTGGCTGCCAGTGACTGGTGGTGTTCCTCAGAGGACAGTATGTTTGTCAATGATTTAGATAATGGAACTAATGGCTTTGTGACAAAGTTTGCAGATGATACGAAGATAGGTGGAGGGGTAGGTAGTACTGAGGAAGCAATGTGATTGCAGCAGGTCTTAAAAGTAGCAGATGGAATACAATGTTGGGAAATGTATGAAAATACATTTTGGTAAAAGGAACAATAATGCCAACTATTATGTAAATGGGCAGAAGTTTCAAACATCAGAGGTGCAGAGGAACTTAATTACTCCTGCAAGACTCCCAGGTTAATTTACAGGTTGAGCTTGTGGTAAAGAAGTAAAATTCAATGTTGGCATTTATTTCAAGGGGAATAGAATATAAAGGCAAAGAGATACTGCTGAACCTTTGAATACACTAGTCAGGCCGCACCTGAAGTAACGTCAACAGTTTTGGACCCCGTATCTCAGAAAGGATGTGTTGGCGTTGGAGAAAATCCAGAGGAGGTTCACAAGGATGATTTCAGGAATGATGGGGTTAACATATGAGGAGTGTTGAGTCAGTGTACTCATTGGAATTTAGAAGAATGTGGGGAGGATCTTATTGAAACCTACCGAATGTTGAAAGGGCTAGATAGGGTGGATGTGGAACAGATGTTTCCTCTTGTCAGGGTATCCAGAACTAGAGGCCACAGCCTCAAAATTGAGGGGTGACCTTTTAGACAGAGGTAAGGAGGAATTTTTGTAGCCAGAGAGTAGTGAATCTGTGGAATGATCTGCCAGAGACTCCAGTGGAGGCCAAGTCTGTGGGTATATTTAAGGTGGAAGTTGATAGTTTCCTTATTGGTCAGGACATCAAAGGATGTGGCAAGAAGGCAGGTGTATGGGGTTAAGTGAGATCTGGGATCAGCCATGAAGGACTGGCGGAGTAGACTTGACGGGCTGAATAGCCTAGTTCTGCTCCTATGTCTTATGGTCTTACCCACGATGCTACTTTCAATGAATTATGGACCTCTATTCCCAGACCCTTTTGTCCTACCCCATTCAGTGCCTTACCGTTCACTGCGCAAGATCTAGCTTGGTTGCTCCTCTCAAAGTGCAATACCTCACACCTGTCTGCATTAAATTCCATCTGCCATTTTTCAGTCCATTTTTCCAGCTGGTCCAGATTCCATTGCAAACTCTGATTGTCTTCCTCGTTGTCCACTGCATCCCCAATTTTGGTGTAATCTGCAAATTTGCTGATCCACATTGTCATCTATATCAACGATCTGGACAATAAACAACAACGGACCCAGGACCGACCCCCGCAACACTCTACTAACCACAGACCTCCAGTCAGAGAGGCAACCATCTGCTATCACTTTCTTCCACAAAGCCAATGTCTTTTTCAATTTACTACCTCATCTTGAATACTGAGCGACTGAGCCTTCTTGACCAATCTCTCATGTGCGACCTCATTAAATGCCATGCTGAAGTCCAGGTCAACATAATCCACTGCCTTGCCTTCATTAACTTTCCTGGTAACTTCCTCAAAAAACTGTAAGATTGGTCAGACACGCCTACCACACACAAAGCCATGTCGCCTATTCCTACTCAGTCCCTCTCTATCTCAATACACATACCTGGCCTCTTAGAATACCTTCCAATAACTTTCCCACTGACGTCAGGCACACCAGTCTATAATTTCCTGGTTTATGTTCACAGCCTTCCTTAAACAGCAGAACAACAATAGCTATTCCAAGCCTGCGGTACCTCACCTGTCACTAAGGATTTCTGCACGTGGCTCTCACAGGATCCTTGTAACTCAAGCAATGTCATGAACTTATTTGTTTTTAAGCATGAAATGCATTGGAGATGGTCAGCGCATTAATTAGTATTTGTAGAAGGGAACTGAACTGGTAAAGTGAG
The DNA here is from genome assembly GCF_048418815.1 of Hemitrygon akajei. Lineage (NCBI taxonomy): Eukaryota > Metazoa > Chordata > Chondrichthyes > Myliobatiformes > Dasyatidae > Hemitrygon > Hemitrygon akajei. The sequence goes on from NC_133127.1 coordinate 112,985,933, forward strand.
AAAAACAAGTGATCAGATTTAAATGCAGACACGGAGACGTAGGTTGGATTGGACAAGGTTTCTCTTGTCCTATGCTGCTCGTATCAATAAGCGAGTCAGATTGTGCAATGAAAGACAACTAACTGGAACTGTTCTTCTGGTCTTCGATCAGGATGTTAACTGTGTTTATCTTTTTACATATTAAAGATCATTTAAGTGATTCCAGTATTTTTCATTGTTTTTGATAAAGGTTTCCAGCACATTCAGTAGTTTCATTTTCATCAAGTGTAAATATTCAATTTCTTGTAACATTGTACAATTACCACTACAGATAAACTTGGATTTGTTTTTAATAGCATAATTATCAAACAGTAGGCATCTTAGATCTTGAAGAATATACAACTCAATGAGAAGACAAATTATCCAGAGACCTAAAACAAAGGCAAATGTCTAAATGCACCTCGCCAACCTCACCTACTGCATTCAGTGCTCTGCATAGAGAAGAGGCCACATTTATTTATTTATTCAGAATATCATGGAGACCAAATGTGGAGTAAGTGTATGTGTTACTCTGTTCTCATTGCCCATGCCAACCTCCTGGCTCATGCCATTGCAACTCCACACCAACCCATCTGTGCTCAGCATTCTCCACTCCAAGGTGAGGCCAAACACAAACCAGAATAACAGCCAAATGGTACAAACATTGAATTTGCAGTCTCAGGTAGCTCACACCCCTTGTGTTCCATTCTCTCTCACAATGCACACAAGCTCTCCTTCCTTCCATTTGCCTATCACTCACACACGAATGCTGAGTCACATATCCTCTCACAACTTGTTCCATCAACCCAGTATTCCAAACTTATCACCTTTTAACCTGCCTCTATGCCGCATTTCCGATTCCCAACTCCATCTGACCCTTTTACCTCTTCTCTTCTTTCGTCACTCACCAGCAGCTGTCCGTCACCATTTACCCGTCCTCCCCAGCTCACCCAACGCCTGCCAGTGCCTATTTACCTCTTCACACCATTTAGCTGCACTCTGTACTCCCAGCCCTTGTGCAGAATTTCACTACGAACATCGAATTTTCGTTTCCACAGATGCTGCTTAACATACCGAGTTCTTTCAACTGTTATTTTTAACTCCAAACTCTGATTTACCAGAAAAAGTAGTCTACTTATTTACACTCTCTTATCTCATAAGTGTTGTCCGATAGGTATCTTCATAAATAGTTTATAATAAAAACCAAAATCTGACGAATTCACAGAACATGCCATTTTTCAATTACAGGAAAAGATAGTAAATATGCAGCCTTAAATCTAAAATCTAACACAACCATCCACAATTTTGCAGCCTTTCCCCTTTATTTTAGCATGCATTTAAGTGTTTATACTGTGCACATACAAACATCCGCAAATACCTATTTCCGACAGGGGACCTGAACCTGAGTGTGACTGTCTGTGACCGCGGTAAGAAGCGGAGGAGCCTCGCCAACCGCACGGCCTCGGCCGTCTCCAACCTCATCTTGCCGCAGTCCCAGGCCGCCTGGATGAAGGGAGGGGGCTGGGGGAGAAGCAGTAAATCGCCAACATGTGCGTTGCCCTCACACATAAAATGACCAACAGACATCGGCGCCCAAAGTCCTCAAACACTCACCGTCTCCATCTTTGCGGGCGAAGTGAAATGCCGGACGTGACGACAGCAATGTCTCTGCCACAGCATCCGGTCTTCCACAATGCAACGCGACGTTTACGGAAGAGGTCAAAGTGAGACAACCCTGATCTCCAGTTTGTAATTCCTGCTCCTGACAAGTCGAGTTGTACGCTTCCCAATCCTTACTTTACTTTTTGTAAACCGTTTGAACTACTTGTTTGCTCCTTGCTTCCCGCTTGCAGTCTGAGAGTCCGTTCTTTTTTAATCTGCTGTACCGTCTTGACTACAGTTTTGAAGAGTGAACTTCGAGACGAAATCACTGTTAGATTGCTAACACTGGAAGGGAACATGTATTAACTATTTTTTGGTGGGCAGCTTTTTTAGGTAAGTCTAGTACAAAATCCGTTCAGCGTATTTTATTGTCTCGCCGTTCCTTTATTGTTGCTGGGTCAACATCATTAGATTCCCTCCCTAACAGCACTGTGAGTGTATCTACACCTCTGAGACAGCAGCGGTTCAAGAAGGCAGCTCATCACCCCTTCACAAGGGCAACTAGGGGTGGGCAATAAATGCTGGCTTAGCTGGCGACACCCACATCTCGTAAATGAATATTTTTTTTAAAAATGCACTAACATTCAAGGATTATTTTAAACCATTTTACCTCAGCAAAATTCCATTAGTCCATTAAGCCAGTCGAGTGGTACTCAACGTCAAAACACCCATTTGTTCTCGCCATATGTATTCAAGGTACTGGTTAGTGACAGCAGCAATGCAATAATATTGCGTGTTGTGTGAAAATATTTTGAGATCTTTATTTAAAACGTGTGTTCTTCATTCAGTAGTACTTATGCATAAAATCATCTTTTAAATCTTGTCAGTAATTAATATTTGCTTTTATTTCTTTCAAGATGTATAGCGTCACCACAACCCAAACAATAATCAATAACTAATTTCCTACCTGAAGACTTCAGCCTCTGAGTTCACAAAATCAAACAATCATGGCTGATCATCTACCCTAAGGGTTCCCAATCTGGAGTTCATGGATCCCTCAGATAACGGTAAAGCTGGTTGGCATAAAACAGATTGGGAACCCCCGTGCTATCCCAAAACTATATTCCTGCTCTCTCCTGAGCTCCTTTGAGGCCTTTTGTGTCTTGAATCCTCAAGCATATTCATCATTTTGTCCTTCACTATTTTCTGTGCTCCAGAAGTCACCTTATGACAGTTCCTGTATCCAACAATCCTTTGTACTAGACCACCCTCTCTATCTTGTCCTCTTTCCTAACCCTCCACCATTCAGATGAGTGAAAGAATTCCTTTTCACTCCACTAGTCAGTACATCCAACAAACAATTCTTCGTTATTTATGGCAATATTGCTGCCCCTCTCATCTTACCCTCAGCCCACTTGCTGGGAGGGAATCTCCCCTTGTGGCTCTTGAGTTCAATCATCACTTCCAATTCATCCTAACCCATCCTCAGGCACTTTCCCTCATCACCATTAAAGGTGAACACCTACCTGTCCCTCGGTTCCACCATACGGTCCTTCCAAATGAGGTTAAGATTAACACGCACCTCTTTGAATCTAGTTTACTGCATTCGCTGCTCCCAATGTGGCCTCCTCCACATTGGTGAAGCCAAGCATAGACAAGTCAAATGTTTTGCAGAGCACAGTAGTCTCCAAGCTACTGGTTGCATGTCATTTCAATTCTCCATTCCCTCTGACCTCTCTGACCTTGGTCTTCTCAATTGCTATGGAAAGTTGGAAGAACACCTCTTTCCACTACAGCTGAATGGTATGCACACATACATAACTTTAATTTGAGGTAATTTGCACCTTGTGTTCTGTCACTGTCACACTGACTCACACACACTCATGAACCTGGATTTTTTCTATCTTTGGTCACTTTTCCTCTCTCCTCACATCCCTCATGGCTCAACCTGTCCATTGTTAAACACCTCCCTCCCACCCCATCCCAAGATAGTTACATTTATCATCTATGAGCCTCTGTCCAGCCCTCTCTCATGTATCTATATACTGGGAAGCTTTCTTCTTCCCTCTTGAAAGGTGATTAAGGGGAAAAAAGAAGTAGGGAGGAGGGAATATATTCTAAATTGTACCATCTGAAAGTAACGTCAGAAATACTCGAAGGTGCAGTCTGTGCAGCTATTCCATCAGGGCTGGAAGCAGGAAAAGCTCACGGTACTGATAACTCAGCATCGTTGTCTGCATGTCCAAATGTCATGCATTGCATCAAATTGATTATTTTACCAGTAGCATTATTTATAGAAAATCGGTATAAAGTTTTGCTGAAGTCCTTGGTTATACCATTGATAGATTTAGAAACCACATCTAGTGGTAAAAGGATGTATCTGCAATGTGACTCATGGGTATTTTCCCAGCATTTGTTGTCTGGGTCATGAATTTATGATGTTCAAATAGGGAGTCCATGACAGCAGGAAACTGAATATACTGTAAATGAATTTAAAACCAGAGTGTTAAATCAGATTTTTCTGTGTTTTTTCACTTTGTCTTAAAAGCAAAATGATTATCAACTATTATGTTCTGAATTTTCAGATTACACATCTTTGAGTGCAATAATTTGATCATGTCTGCAGCATCTGTGTCGCGCAGTTCACCAGTAAAAACTGTGGCTTCTGAAGTTCCCTTCAGTGATCTCTGTTCAACTTTGGAAAAAATACAGAAAACTAAATCCAGACCGGAAAAAAACAAGTATTTCAAAGACTTTCTGGATTCATGGAGAGAATTTCATAATGCTCTTCATAAGAATGATTTAGACACCACTGATTCTTTTTACCCAGCACTGCGCCTGATACTTCCTCAACTGGAGAGGGAGAGGATGGCATATGGCATTAAAGAAACAATGCTCGCAAAACTTTACATTGAAGTTCTTGGTTTGCCAAAAGAGGGAAAAGATGCTCTGAAACTCTTGAACTATCGAGCTCCATCAACCTCATATGGAGAGGCAGGTGATTTTGCTGTGATTGCGTATTTTGTTCTGAAACAGAGGTGTCCAAATAAAGGCACGTTGACTGTTTGTGGGGTAAATGAGCATTTGGACTCCATTGCACTTAATAACGCTGTCAAGAGAAAAGATTTAGTCAAAAAGAGCCTGTTGCAGTTAATCTGTCAGAGTTCTGCATTGGAACAAAAGTGGCTTATTCGTATGATCCTGAAAGACATGAAGTTAGGCATCAGTCAACAAACTATACTTCAGTTATTCCATCCAGATGCTGTAGAGCTTCATAGCGTGACAACAGATTTGGAAAAAGTTTGCAGACAGCTCCATGATCCCAGTGTATCTCTCAGTGATGTCTCCATAATGTTGTTTTCTGCTTTTAAGCCAATGCTTGCTGGTGTTGCTAATATGAAAAACATTGAAAAGTTAATGCACAATCAGAGTTTTTACCTAGAAACTAAATTAGATGGGGAGCGTATGCAGCTTCACAAAGATGGAGATATTTACAAATGTTTTTCACGTAATAGCTATGATTACAGCCAACAGTTCGGTGCTTCACCATTACAAGGATCTCTCACACCATTTATTCATAATGCCTTCAAGAGCACAGTGCAAAATTGCATCCTTGATGGAGAAATGATGGCTTACAACCCTGTTACAAAAACCTTTATGCAGAAAGGAAACAAATTTGATATCAAAAGAATGGTGGAGGATTCAGAATTACAAACTTGTTTCTGTGTATTTGATGTGCTAATGGTAAATAATCAGAAAATGGCAAATGAAACTCTCAGGAAAAGACATGAAATCCTTCAGACTATCTTCACAGAAGTGCCAGGGCATTTTCAGGTTGTGGAAAAAACAGAAATAAAAACAAAAAAAGATGTTGCTGATGCCTTGAATGATGCCATAGATAAACGGGAAGAAGGAATCATGATAAAGGATCCTTTATCTGTTTATAAACCAGACAAACGTGGTGAAGGCTGGTTGAAAATTAAACCAGAATATGTTGATGGATTGATGGATGAGCTTGACATCTTGATTGTTGGAGGTTACTTTGGTAAAGGTCATCGGGGTGGAATGGTGTCCCATTTTCTGTGTGCTGTTGCAGAAGTTCCTTCAACTGGTGAGAAGCCGGCAGTCTTTCACTCAGTTTGCCGTGTAGGCTCTGGATATACAATGAAGGAACTGTACGACCTGGGGCTGAAACTAGCTAATCACTGGAAACCTTACCATAAAAAAGATCCTCCTGAAAATATTCTGTGTGGTACTGAAAAACCAGAGGTCTACATTGAGCCCTGCAATTCGGTCGTTCTGCAAGTTAAGGCAGCTGAAATTGTAAACAGTGATGCGTATAAAACAGGTTGTACATTGCGTTTTCCACGAATTGAGAAGATCAGAGATGATAAACACTGGTATGAGTGCATGACCTTGCATGATCTGAGTCAACTGCATAAAAAAGCATCAGGGAAACTTGCATCCAAACATGTAGACCTAAATGATGATGAGCCAGAGAAGAAGAAGCGTAAAGTTTTGACAAAAGCCAAAAAATTGATTGGTATCGCAGAACAGTTTAAGGCCCAAGATCTAACCAATATCAGCAAAGTTTCGAATATTTTTGAAAATGTTGAATTTTGTGTCTTAAATGGCCTTGACCATTATCCTAAAGCTGATCTGGAAAAGGGAATAGCTGAATGTGGAGGATTAGTTGTACAGAATCCTGGACCTGATACTTACTGCATCATTGTGGGCACTGTCAATATCCGTGTTAAAAACCTTGTCACTGCTAATGAGCATGATATTGTGAAAGCTGAGTGGTTGGTTGATTGTTTGCAAAAGAAACATTTTGTACCCTGGCAACCTCAGTATATGATTCATATGTCACCTTCAACAGAAGAACATTTTGCTCAAGAATATGATAGCTATGGTGACAGCTATTATGCTGATGTTGATAAAATCCAGCTGCAAGAAGTTTTCGAAAGAATGAATAAACCAGTAAAGGAATTGCCCTTCTCATCTATTGCTGACCTGGAGCATCAGTACTTCTGGGACAAATCACCTCTAAGTATGTTCAGATGCTGCATAATTTATATTGACTTCTACAGCAGAATTGGTGACAACAGTACACGGATACGCAACACAAGTTTAGATCTGAGGGTCTTGGAGCTGCGTTTTCATGGCGCGAAGTGTGTCACGAGACTGCAAGAAGGTGTCTCCCATGTCATTATTGGTCTTGATAAACAACGTCTCTCAGCACTGAAATTGCTCAGGAGAACATTTAAAAGGAAATTTAAAATTGTGATGGAATCATGGGTATCTGATTCACTGAAAGCTGGGTGTATGAAAGATGAAAAAGATTACTTACTTTAGAAGACTGCTAAAAATCATTGAAAAATTAGTAAGAATGGTCAATTCTTGGAGGGCAATGTAGAGCTGTGCAGTCATTAAGTTCACCAGCTGCAAAGTGATGTCTGAATCTCTGTTATATAAATGAATATTTTTCTCCTAGATCATTGTCTTTAATTCCAGGTAAAGATTATTAACAGTCCTTATTTACAAAACTGAGGTTTTTCATGCAGAAATAAAACTATAATGCACACCACAATATGAAACTATGCAATTAAACAACTGTTGTGCTGGTTGTTTCATCTTAATGTGTTTAATTAAAACCAACTCTTTGAATTTTCTATTTTTAAACTAAAGCATTAGAAATGTTAGCCTCAAGGAAGATCAGCATGGGAGTGCAATAGCAAAGAGTACTTTTATTATATGTGTGATGTTCTCTGAGAGAACAGGTAATGCAACATTTTTTTAAAGCAGAATCATAACATGCCAGCTGTTGAGCTGTTGGTGTATGAGCCATACCTGTTTGACTACTGAAAAAGGAAGTATGTACTATTTTACCACGTAAACACCTTTAACTAAGTTTTTGTCAACATCTAAAATAATGACTGTCCTTGGTATTGGAATTGACATTTAATTAACTGAGAAGTTGTTTTACACTGGTAATAACATCCCAAGCTGATGATGAACTAAACATATCATTGTAGACAAAATGTAACAAATGTTTGTTAAGGTAAATAAACCAAGCAAAGGCTGTAAGGTAATAAGATCATAGCTTTGAAAATAATTCCAAAAGAAAGCAGATAGTAAGAAACTGGAGGAGAGGGTGTTTACATAAAACACTTCATTCTAGTTGAAGTCATTTTAGTGTAATATCATGAAAGGAAATTCACAAATATGTTAGCTTTTATTATACCAACAGTTATTCCAAATGCTCTGTTTTGATTCAACATTTTCTGAAACAATCAGTGTCCAACAAGATGCTGGACTGAGCCAAAGGAAACATGGATCAGATTATCTACCATGTAACAGGCAAGTCTCATCTTCTGTTTATCCCTCAGCCAATTACCTGCTCAGATACCTTATCATTGCTACCTCCTGTGGCAACTCATTGCAGAAACCAACTTTGAAAAATTTGCCCCTCAGGTTGCCTTAAACCCCCCTCCCCGCCTTAAGTCCATACCCTCTGTTTTAGACATCCAAACCATGGGACACAGATAGAACATAGAATAGTAGTGCACTGGACAGGTTATTCTGTCCTCTATATTGTGCTTATCTTGATGCCAATTTATATTAAATCATCTACATCCCCCTATTCCCTTAATATTCATGTTTTTAATCAAAATCCTCTTAAACTCCCCCAGATTCTGTGATTTCACTAGAACCCCGGAAACCCATTTCAGGCAAATACCAATCTTCGTTTTTAAACCTGCTCCCCCCAGCTTAAAACATAAACTTTGGTGTTTGAAATTACCATGTGGAAACAATTCCTACTCTATCCAATTTATGCTTATAATTTTAAAAAACCTGTATCGGGTCTCATCTTAGCTTTGAATGTGCTAGGGAGAACAGCCTAAGTTTGTCCAATCTTTCCTTATAGCGCTTACCTTCTAATACTGGTGACCTGCACCTTCACAGTCCCCACATCCTTCCTGCATGCAGTACTCCACAAGTGTTCAAGCACATCCTCTAACTGTGTTGGTCTTGGGCTCAAACATTACAATTTGCTGTATGATGGGATATGCATGTGACAAATAAAGCTTTTTTTTAAGTATAGTCTGATTAAAGTTTTGTATATTGTATCTGCAGCATGATTTCCTTACTCTTATTTTCAACAATGAAGACTAGCATGCCATATGCATTCTTTACTACCTAATCCTCTTCCATAGCCACTTTCAGACAACTAGGGACTTGGAGCCCAACATCATTCTGTACTAAAATGCTACTTAGGGGTCTACCTTTAACTAAGTACTTTCTACTGCCATTTGACCTCTCTGCGTGCAAGATTAAACCCCATCTTCCACTTCTCTACCAATATCTGTAACTGATCTGGATCCTACTGTATTATTTACACTGTCCAGAACTCCTCCAGTCTTGGTCTCATCTACTCAACTGCATTCTCATCCATGTGATTGATATACATCACACAACAGATGTCCCACTATCAATCCTAGTGGAGTACCACTGATCACAGACTTCCAGTGAGAATAACAGCCTTCCAACCCTTTTCCCTGTCTTCTGAATCCAAACTTGTAATTGATTCTTAATCCCATTCGGCTTTACCTTCTGAATGAACTTACCATGAGGGACATTATCAATGCCTTACTGAAGTCCATGTAGCTAACATCTACTGCCTTACCCTCATTAAGCTCCTTTGTCATAAAAAAACTCGGATCAGATTTGTTAGACAGATGATGACTTTCCTTTCAATTCACGCCTGCTAAACCAGGCAACATCCTTGTAAATCTTCACCCTTTCTAGCTTTTCATATCATTCCAGAAGTGGGATCAGAATTGCACACAATATTCTCAATAGACAATAGGTGCAGGAGTAGGCCATTTGGCCCTTTGAGCCAGCACCGCCATTCAATATGATCGTGGCTGACCATCCACAATCAGTACCCTGTTCCTACCTTCTCCCCATATCACCTGACTGAAATATTGTACAACTAACATGACATTGTGCTGAATACCTTGGCTAATGAAGGAAGGCATGCTGTATGCCTACTTTCACTACCTTTGTTGCCATTTTCAGGGAACTATTCTTGTCCTTTTATTCAATAATATTCCCTGGGGCCTTGCCATTCACTGTGTATGCTCTGAGCTGGCTGGTTTAGCTTCCCAAAATGCTAAATTCCATTGTGCACTTTCCAATTTCATCAGTATCATGCTATAACCTTAACCTTTTGTACTGTCCACTCCCCCTTTTCTTTCTTCCATGGCCTTCTGTCCTCTCCTATTCAATTCCTCCTTCTCTAGCCCTGTATCTCTTTCACCAATCAACCTCCCAGCTCTTTACTTCATCCTTCCCCCTCCCGGTATCACCTATCACCTTGTGTTTCTCTCTCCCCTCCCCCAGCTTTTAAATCTACTCTTTGTCTTTTTTATTCCAGTCTTGGCAAAGGGTCTTGACTCAAAACACAGAGTGTGTGAACAGCTGATGCAGTTGCTGGCAGTCTCATCAGTCACTAATGTCTCAGTACTGAGCAGCTGCATGGCTTCCCCTGACCTGCACAACTCAGTGGCCATGGAGTGATCCATTGGATTCAAGCTTGTTGCCTAGCACAGCGATGTACAGCAGTACAAAGGCTGGATTTCTGCTGGGATTCCAGCACAGCAGGGCTGTCTTTAACGATCTGTTTTAGTACCCATTCTCTTTGCACTCTTATGGGAATAGCCTGGGTACTAAGTGTGGTAGATGGAGAACTTTGGTTTTCTGTTACAGGTTAGTTGGAGCTACACTCTCCTAAGCCTGGTCTGCCTCTGTTTGCCAACTAGACTCTCTCAAACCCACCAAACATCTGGTCTTCTCGATTGGGCAAATCTCTCTGAAGTATGAGTGGTGTCTAGATCACCTCACTGCACTGCACCTCAAGGCCCCTGGGGATTTTATTTGTTTCCTCTCATTCTTACAAATTGAAGTTGACCTTGTATTTTGTCATTTTTCCACCCAGCACTCAGCCACCCTCAATTTTGTGGTCTTCACATAATTCTGGCTATCCTCTTTAGAGAGACAATCACTCTCACCCGTGTTCACAGCAGAGTCTCTAAAGCCAATTTTCAACAAGCATGGATGCTATAGACTGCATGGCTTCCTTTTGTGTCATTGATTGTCTATGGACTGGAAGAACACACAGGTAGGGTCTAACATGGGTATTTGGGATAGGTGTAAGTAGACATTATGGTCAATATAGATGAGGAAGGCCAAAAGGGTCCATTTCTGCCCTCTGTCCCTCGATGTTTCTGGAATGGGTGTTCACAGTCTGCTCTGACGTTCATTACATGAATAGTTTCCTTCTGCAATTGCATGAGTTTAAATCAAAACTAGTTATTTTGACATAGGCAGGAAGAGTTTAATGTTGTGAAACTATAACCATTTAACAATTACAGCACAGAAAAAGGCCATCTCGGCCCTTCTAGTCCGTGCCGAACGCTTACTCTCACCTAGTCCCACTGACCTGCACTCAGCCCATAACACTCCATTCCTTTCCTGTCCATATACCTATCTAATTTTACTTTAAATGACAATATCAAACCTGCCTCTACCACTTCTACTGGAAGCTCATTCTACACAGCTACCACTTTCTGAGAAAAGAAATTCCCTCTTGTGTTACCCCTAAACTTTTGCCCCCTAACTCTCAACTCATTTCCTCTTGTTTGAATCTCCCCTACTCCCAATGGAAAAAGCCTATCCACGTCAACTCTGTCTATCCCCCTCATAATTTTAAATACCTCTATCAAGTCCCCCCTCAACCTTCTACGCTCCAAAGAATAAAGACCTAACTTGTTCAACCTTTCCCTGTAACTTAGGTGCTGAAACCCAGGTAACATTTTAGTAAATAATCTCTGTACTCTCTCTATTTTGTTGACATCTTTCCTATAATTCGGTGACCAGAACTGTACACAATACTCCAAATTCAGCCTTACCAATGCCTTGTACAATTTTAACATTACATCCCAACTCCTATACTCAATGCTCTGATTTATAAAGACCAGCATACCAAAAGTTTTCTTCACCACCCTATCCACATGAGAGTCCACCTTCAGGGGACTATGCACCATTATTCCTAGATCACTCTGTTCTACTGCATTCCTCAATGCCCTACCATTTACCATGCATGTCCTATTTGGATTATTCCTACCAAAATGTAGCAACTCACACTTATCAGCATTAAACTCCATCTGCCATTGTTCAACCCACTCTTCTAACTGTCCAAAATCTCTCCACAATCTTTGAAAGCCTATTTCATTATCCACAACGCCACCTATCTTCGTATTGTTACGTTCCCCAGTAACCGGGTAATTTCCCAGCAAAGATAGATGGGTCCACCGAAGCCTGATGCTACTATTTTCAAACGTTTTTATTTATAAAGGGGCACAAACGTATGGTTAATACAAAACATCCAGATCATATACGTCGTCACAACTCAATCTAAAGCACAGGTATAGTAATAATCAATCAGAAATAAGCTCTATCGTTGTCTAGGGGTAATGTAGATATATATCGTTTGCTATGGGCGGGGCCTCAACACGGCGGGTCATAGTCATGGCCGACCAAACTTTTCCTCCTGCTAAATCGTTCCCAAGGAGGACATCCACGTCAGTTCTCGGGAATTCTGATGGCACCCCCATTTCAACTGATCCATACACCAGCTCACAATCCAAAATGACCCTAAGTAAGGACACCATTTCTGTCCATTTTCCTATTCCTCTCAGGGCTACCTCGCCCATCGGAGGTCCGAATTGTAATACGTTACGGCTAATTAATGATAGCTCCGCCCCCGTGTCTCTCCAAATCCGTACGGGAATTGGCGGGTCCCCCTTCCTCACAGACACGGTTCCGTGTGACATATAAATCTCCGACCCCTCGCGCTCTCTGCTCCCCTGGGACCCTCTTGCCGATTTTCTGATTACCACTGCACACCCGATAGGGATCGCTGCTTTCCCTCTCTCTGGCTCCTTTCTCGGAGCAAAGCATTTAGATGCAATATGACCCACCTTTCCACAATTAAAACAGGTCACGCCAGGACCTCTCCTGCCATCTTGCCTCTCCTCCTCAATTTTACCACTAGCTCCCAACGGGATCTCCGCCTCAGCCGGCGGACTTTCTCTACCGTTCCCACGGTCTCTCTGGTAACTTTTTGGCAAGGAAAACTTTGTCTTGTGGGTTAGGGCATATTCATCTGCGAACCTAGCAATTTCTGAGATGGACTGATTCGTCCTCTCATTCAAATACATCTGGATCTCTTCCGGAACACAACCTTTAAATTCCTCAATCAAAAATAACTCCCTGATACGCCCATAATTCTCGGCCACCTTTTCCGCGGTGCACCAACGGTCCAAGAGCACACCCCTTCTCATGGGCTAGCTCGGTATACGTTTGATTCCACCCTTTCCTTAAATTTCGGAACCTTTGTCTATACACCTCAGGTACTAACTCGTAACCTCAGAGAATGGCCTCCTTTACTTGATCATAATTCCCTTCCCCTTCTGGGGGCAACGCGGCATATGCCCGCTGTGCTTTCCCTCGTAACACACTTTGTAACAACGCCACCCACTGCTCTCTGGGCCACTTCTGATTCACTGCCACCTTTTCAAAAAGCAAGAAATAACTATCAACATCCGTCTCCTCGAACAGGGGGACCAACCTCAACGCCCGACTAACATCAAATCCCTCCTCTCTCTCTTGCCCTTGAGCTCTTCGCTCTTGCTTTCGCCTGTCCAGCTCCAATTCATGGCTCCTTTGTTTCTCTTTCTCTTCTGCTTCTGCTTCTAGCTGCTTTAGCTGGAGCTCATGACCCCGTTTCATCTCTAATTCCTTTACTTTGAACACCTGCTCCCTTTCCTCAGCCTTTTCCTTTGCAGCTGCTTCTAGCTGCTTTACTTTAAGATCATGGTCCAACCTTACTTTCTCCAACTCTACCTGATCTGTCCCACTCGCTAATCTCTTTTCGGGGATATTTTCCAAATCCTCAGCTGCAAACACCTCCTTTTCAATGTAATACTGATTTATGACCCCTCGCACTTCCTGCTTTTTCATTGATGACCTCACCTCTGCGAGGCCTAACCCCTTTGCCAGATTTACCAAGTCTGATTTGGCAGCTGTCCCTAGCACCTCTACAGTCGGATTTCTCATAAATTCACCCACATCCATCTTTACTGGTTTCCTGTCTGGCTACCTGCGTAACCAGATTTAAGTTTGGACTTACAGCCCGATTCACTGACCCTCCACTTTGGTTTCAAATCCGGGACGAGCAACCCACTTGTTACGTTCCCCAGTAACCGGGTAATTTTCCAGCAAAGATAGATGGATCCACCGAAGCCTGATGCTACTATTTTCAAATGTTTTTATTTATAAAGGGGCACAAACGTATGGTTAATACAAAACATTCAGATCATATACATCGTCACAACTCAATCTAAAGCACAGGTATAGTAATAATCAATCAGAAATAAGCTCTATTGTTGTCTAGGGGTAATGTAGATATATATCGTTTGCTGGATATCTAAAAGTCTTTTAGATCACTGCAGTTCCACCAGCCGCCGTCGGTTGTGGTGTCACGTTGGTGCACTTTTGTTAGAAAGAGAGAGAGAGAATGAAACATTTACCCGACAGGTTTTCCAACCTGTAGGAGGTAGTCGGAAGTCTCATTGGGGAATGGACTCTCATCTGTGGCTTCCCCTGTAGCTAGGCCGTTCTTCCGTGGTGAGGTCGCCAATCCCAGGCAAGGAAAGGACGCACACGAACCCCACCACCGGCTGTCGCTCTCAAAACGCGGTCTTCTGGTGCGTCTGGTGCCCCGCCTCGGCAGCCCACCTTTTATCTGGACTGGCAGGGTTGTAGATGTCCATCAGGGTGGGGGGGCGAAGCAATCCTTCCCCCATCACCCACCTCACATTGCTCTGAGATTTTGCACGTAGGCCAGTTCCTTATCCCACAAAGGTGTCTCCCAAGACAATGGCTATGTCCAAGCTTTTTGTCTTGTTGAGTGACCAGCCCACTTTGCCCGAGGGCTTTACACGTGGTCTTCATGAGACAATAGTCAAAGAGTCGCTTTATTCTGCTTCCCGGGGGAACGTGGTCTTCAGCACGTCTCCCTCTCTCTCTTGGGTCATTTGACCCCCCCTTGACTAGGGCTCTTGCGAATCTCACAAAGGAGGGGGCTGGGGTCATAACAGTATCATCTGCATACTTACTAATCCAATTTACCACCCCATCATCCAGATCATTAATGTATATGACAAACAACATTGGACCCAGTACAGATCCCTGAGGCACACCACTAGTCACCGGCCTCCAACCTGACAAACAGTTATCCACCACTACTCTGGCATCTCCCATCCAGCCACTGTTGAATCCATTTTACTACTTCCATATTAATACCTAATGATTGAACCTTCCTAACTAAACTTCTGTGTGGAACCTTGTCAAAGGCCTTACTGAAGTCCATATAGACAACATCCACTGCTTTACCCTCGTCAACTTTCCTAGTAACCTCTTCAAAAAATTCAATAAGATTTGTCAAACATGACCTTCCACGCACAAATCCATGTTGACTGTTCCTAATCAAACCCTGTCTATCCAGATAATTACATATACCATCTCTAAGAATACTTTCCATTAATTTACCCACCTCTGACGTCAAACTGACAGGCCTATAATTGCTAGGTTTACTCTTAGAACCCTTTTAAAACAATGGAACAACATGAGCAATACACCAATCCTCTGGCACCATCCCTGTTTCTAATGACATTTTAAATACTTCTGTCAGAGCCCCTGCTATTTCTACACTAATTTCCCTCAAGGTCTTTGGGAATATCCTATCAGGACCTGGAGATTTATCCACTTTTATATTCCTTAAAAGTGCCAGTACTTCCTCCTCTTTAATCATCATAGTTTCCATAACTTCCCTACTTCTTTCCCTTGCCTTACACAATTCAATATCCTTCTCCTTAGTGAAACCCAATTTCCCTCGGGATCAATAAAGTACGTCTGTCTGTCTGTCAATACTGAAGAAAAGAATACTGGGTGTATAAACTTCATGAGAAAGAAATGAAAAGTGATTGGTTGGTTAGCAACAGCAGAATATAATCCCAGCAATCATCTAGGAACTTTGTCTGGAGATTGGATAAACAGCTGGCTCCCATGCCACAAAGAAGTGCTGGTACAGCATTCCCATAGATCCAGTGATCTGGGTTTGACTGTGTTCCCTTGCTCTGCTGTGGTCTCTCTGTGACTGCATGGAATTATGAAAAATGAAAACAAATAGGCTTCATACTTTTGGCAGGAAATGGCCCACTGGTTTCCACTGAATTGGCTTGTAATAAGATCATAAGATGTAGGAACAGGAGATGGCACAAAACCTCTTTCAATATTGACTGACTTGTACTGTTGCCAGTACTCCAGACACATAGTTGACACAGCAGTGAAGAGTTCATTACTATATTTAAGGATTTGTTCCCTACTTGCACTTCAGAATCATATTCAAAGTGAAATTGCTTCACATTTCTAAATGCCCTCTCCTTTTGGATGTTCTGTCAGATAGTAAATCCAGGATATCATTAGTTTCACCTGAATTCCACTGACTAAGCAATCCCAGAATACCCTTTAGGGGGACAGATAGGTAATTCTGTGGATGCAAAAAAGAAACACAGATGGTAGTTTGCCACCCAGATGCCAGGACCTGCAATGTTTCTGAACGCGTCCACAATATCCTGAAAAGGGAGGGTGAGCGGCCAAACGTTGTGGTACATATTGGTATCAATGACATAGGTAGAAAAAGGGAGGAGACCCTGAAAGCAGACTACAGGGAGTTAGGCAGGAAGCTGAGAAGCAGGACCTCAAGGGTAGTAATCTTGGCATTGTTGTCTGTGCCATACAACAGTGAGGATAGGAATAGAATGAGGTGGCAGATAAATGTGTGGCTGATGAATTGGAGCAGGTGACGGATTCAAATTTCTGGATAATTGGGACCTCTGTGGCAAGTGGGACCTGTAGAAAAGGGATGGGCTGCATTTGAATCGGAGGGGGGCCAAAATTCTTGCGGGCAGGTTTACTAGAGCTGTTGGGAGTGGTTTAAACTAATATAGCAGGGCAATGGGAACCAGTATGATAGAGCTGAGGATGAACCAGCAGGTTTGCAAGTAGATGATGGGTGTAACATGAATGTAAGGAAGGACAATTGGGTGCAAATGCAGACAGAGCAATGAGTTAAATTGTACCACCAAGGCAAAATTCAAAAGGGCAAAGAATGCACGACTGAAGGTGCTGTATTTAAATACGCGTAGCATTCGGAATAAGGTGGATGAACTCATGGCACAATTAGAGATTGGTTGGTGCAGCGTTGTGGGCATCTCTTTGTTGTGGCTGAAAGAAGGCCAGAGTTGGGAGCTTAACATCATAGGTTATACTTTGTATCAAAAGGACAGACAGGAAGGCGCAAGTAGTGGTGTGGCTCTGTTGGTAAGAGATGGAGTTACGTCTTTAGAAAGAAGTGACGTAGGCTCAGAGAATGTTGAAACTTTGTAGGTGGAGTTAAGAAACCGCAAGGTTAAAAAAAATTATGGGAATCATATATAGGCCTTCAAATAGTAGCTAAAATGTGGGGCTGAGATTGCAAAGGGACTTAGAAAAGGCACGTAAGAAGCGTAATATCGCAGTTGTTATGGGGGACTTGAAATGCAAGGTAATAGGGAAAATCAGGTTGGCGTTGGATCGCAAGAGAGGGAATTTGTTGAATCCCTATGAGATGGCTTTTTAGAGCAGCTTGTGCTTGAGCCTACTTGGGGAAAGGCCATCTTAGATTGGGTGTGGTGTAATAACACAGATCTTATTAGGGAGCTTAATGTAAAGGAACCCTTAGGAGGCAGTGATCAGAATATGATTGAATTCATACTGCAATTTGAGAGCAAGAAGCGTAAGTCGACATTTTGGACAGAGACTCTTCCTCAGGACTGGGCCTGAAACTTTTCCCACTTGTTCATCTATTCATAGCTCTTTTCATTTTTTATTCTCATCTAGTTTTGAATCATCAGCAAACATGCATTTTGCACTCACCTATGTGATTAGGGTGCCATGGTAGTACAGTACAGTACAGTACAGCTATAGCCATCAGATATCAGAGTTCAATTCTTCTGTAAGCAAGTTTTTACATTCCTCCCAGTGTGTGTGAGGGTTTCCTAGCTGTCCCAGTTTCATCTCACAGTCCAAGGATCTATCGGTCAGCAGGTTAAATGGTCATTGTTAGCTGTCCCACAAATAGGTGGACTGTTGGGTGGTCCAGCTCAGGGGGTCTATTACTATGCTGTATCTCTAAATAAATGAATAAATAAATTGAAATAGATTGTGGTAAGTCATTTTTCTTGCTTAGAATTGAGCAAGATGGGGCCAGTGAACCACGATGATGCTCTGCGGGCTACGTACAATACTGTAGGTTTCCACATATATAATGGTGGAGATGTTTTATGTTTCAGGAAAGCAGTAGCAACTGATTTATCAAAAACCAAGAACTGCATCCAAAGCACACTAAGAACTTTTAATGTAATTTCATCATCACATCAGACCAGCCTCATAAAGTGAAACCCCCAACTCAATGTCTGTGGCTGTGAATAATATACATTTCCACCAAATATGTTACACCACGCAGACCTACCTCCCCCACCTCCAGAATTCACTAAAACTGGCATTGTGAGCTGGTTATCTGGAGCTCAGACAAGCCAGTCCTAAGTTCCATGGTTGGAGGAACAGCAAGTGACTCTGGCCCATCCAGAGGTGCATAGATACACTCACAGTCACGTCATTTCACTGGGGACACAATAGTCGAATCCTCTGAATCTTGGTGGACTGGATATATCAAAGTACGGTCAGGTTTACCACTCCTGTCTTTTCTCGCTGTTAAATGCGGAATGGGCCTAAGGGGATGTCGGTGTGCAACATGGTGGCTAATACCAGGAAATTGGAATTTAGGTCAACAGGAACTGAGGAGTGCTGTACCACATAATGGGTAAGTGAAAAGGAATTGAATTTGCTGAGGAGGCTGACCAGGTGGTCGTGACTTCAGGAATAAAATCACCTGGCACTCATAATGACTGTCTGTGTACCACTCAGCCACATATAACTGCTGGTCTTTGTTTGGAGCTGTTCTGAGGCCCAAAAGGGCCCACAGGATTTGATCATGCCAGCACTCATTGGTTAGGGAAGCCCTCAGAGCAGCCTTTATGGAGCAGTGAAACCACTCACATAAGCCATTGGACTGCTGGTGACACAACATGGTGTGATGTAGCCTAACGCCAAGGCTCTGGGCCATCACTGGGGACTGTGGTCAGAGGAAATATCAGATGGGGTGCCAAATTGAGTAACACAGGTGCTGATCAATGTCTGAGCCACATCTGCTGCCATTGTTAATGCAAGGGGAAATAATCTCTGGCCACTGGTTGAACCATCGCTCAGAGACTTCCAGAGGGGCCATGGGCCTGAATATGACAATTAATTTTTGCCCGATGGCAATCCACACAAGCAACAGTCCCTTTGAAGGCCATGCCACACAAACTTTAGAGCGACCACTTTCTGTGAGGCTATGTATAGAGTCCAAAACAGTCCATCTCTGGTTTGTGGGCTCAATGGGGTGAGGGTGACCTGCTGAGCCATTGCACAGGAGAGAAACCCCAGCTTCTCCAAACTTCATTATAGCCAATTGCAGGCCCGTAACTGCTGTTCAGTGAGCCTGAACCTCTGGGTTAATAGCTTGGTCGGCTGTCATTGCCAGCATAGTCACCCCCTATGTGTATGGCCTCAGTGGCTGGCTGTGAAGGGCATTTGGCCTTGGCATTATTTTTCCCTTTGATATATTGTGAATTTAGATTTGTAGGCTAGGTGGCGCTGCTGCCATGCAGACTAAGGGTCTGATATTTTGGCCATTGCATGCACAAGGGGACTGTGGTCAACGAATACTGTAAGATAGCAACCCTCTAAGAGAAAACAAAAAATGGCGGACAGCCAAATAGAGATCGAGAAGCTCACTGTCAAATGTGCTGTACTTCTATTTGGGAGGACAGAGCTGGCGGGTGAAGAAGGTGAGCAGCTGCCACGTACTTCTGACCAACTGCTCGTGCACAGCACCTAGAGCATAGTCTGAAATATCAGAGGTAATGGGTATGAGGTACCCATTATTAGAGGTAAGAGGTATGGGTGCTTTGGGGAGCTGCTGCACCAGTAGGCTTGCGTTCAAAAGAACTTGTTTGGTATCATCTGCAATGTTAAGTCCAACATTGATCAAACCCGTTCTAAAGGTGGTAAGAACCTGGCCTGAGGGGGCAATATCTGCTCTGAATAATACAATCTAGAGAATGTTCAGGGAGGTTGCTACCTATGGCAAGCACATTAACCAACAGGAACATGTGGATTCTGTGATCAGCTATATAGAGAAGTGTACAGAGGGTATTACCATCACAAAACACAGCCGTGAGTACAAATCAGAAATCATGGCTCACTGCAGCGGTCCATGCCAAGCTGAGGCATCGTGATACTGCCTTTAGATCAGGGGATGCAACAGCTCTCAGGGAAGCAAGAACTGTGCTTTCCCACTGCATAAGTAAGATGAAATATAAGCATTCTCAGAGAATCTACAGTCACTTCTGCAACACCAGAGACACGAGGTGAATGTGGTGGGGAAATCAGAGGATCACAGATGCATCACACTCTGAGAGTCCGAATGTCTTCTATGTCAGGTTTGATGCACAGAACAAAGTACTGGTGAGGAAATGTACCCCTCCACCCAGGGGAGCAGATAGTCTGTCTAGCTGAAGCTGAGGTGAGGAAGACCCTGGCCGGAGTCAACCTACGCAAAGCTGCGGGGCCCGATAATCTACCGGGATGGGTTCTGAAAGACTGCGTGGAACCCAGCTGACAGATATATTCAACATCTCTCTGGAACCTTCCATTGTCCCCTCAATTTTCAATGCCGCAACCATCGTTCCAATGCCAAAGAAGGTGACAGTAACCTGCCTAAATGACTAACTCCAGTGACATTAACATCAACCATTATGAAATGCTTTGAGCAACTGGTCATGGAGCACATTAAAGCCTTTCTGTCAGTTACATTGGACCCATTTCAGTTCGCTTTTCACTCAAGTTGATCCACTAATAATGTAGTAGCCTCTGCCCTACACTCTGTCCTGTCCCACCTGGAAAATGTGGTTTCATATGCCAGACTGCTGTTTATAGATTTCAGTTCAGCATTCAACATCATCATACCCCAGAAACTGGTAGGGAGGGTGTCTTTGCTAGGTCTCAGCTCCTCCCTCTGCAACTGGATAATGGATGTCTTAACAGAAAGTGTAATGCATTATTTTAGAGCAATGACTCCCTTCAGCACTATGGATGGACTGTTGTCTATGCTTGCATATTGATCTGTGTCTGCACATGCATATTGAACTATTGGCTATGCATGCTCATTGTTCTCTCTCCCTCACTGCAATGTGAATACACAAGTTAAAGCCACTTCTCACGTATGTGTTTTGATTTAATTGATATGCAGTTGTGCACAAGCACAACAAACTGGCAGTGAGTATGAACCTGAATACCAGAGAATATCACCAACTGCAACGATAGTTATGGATAAAACACTGAGAGGAAAGAGTTAAGCAGTACAGAGAAGGCTGTCGCAGACTCTAACAAAGGGGTGCGTGATTACACTATATAGGACACAGTGGAAGATAAAACTAGCAAATTTAAAGCGTTTGCTTCAGTTGGGAAAGTTGATGAACTTGATAGCACTAATGAAGGCTAATGAAGTTGTGTATTGAGAGGGTTGAGCTGTATTGTAAGGCAAATGTAGTGGTTGAGCTAAAGAAAGACCCATGCTTCTTAGCTTTGTGGGTGCAAGAACATAGTCTCTTATGCAACTTAGTAACCCCTGAAAATCCAGCAAGGAAGACATTTGACAACATCGGTACAATTTTACAAAATCACTTGAGATGAAGATGCACAACACAAGGACCTGTGCGTGAAAAATATTATAGTGAAAAAGCCTTAGCACGGAGACATTCCCACTCTCTCGGCCTCGGAGGTCAGGACCCACTGGCACGAAGATCGTTACACATGGTGGCCTCTTCGGCTGCAGGAGTTGCCGGACAATAGATTGATAAAGTCCTCCCAATTGATCGCCTACGGGACTCCGGCTCTGGATTTTTTCTCAGGGTTTACTCCCATAGCCGTTCCCATGATTGAGTGTGGCAGCAAGGCAGCGGAGGGTTTAAAATCAGAGTTTTCCTTCTCCAAGGTGGGCAGTCGACCAGGACTAACGAGCCCCACCTGCCCGAAGCACCTGGTTTTGAGGTGCCAGACAAAGTCGACAGAGTCCTGATGAAGGGTTTCGGCCCGAAACGTTGACTGTTTGTTTCCACGGATGCTGCCGGACCTGCTGAGTTCCTCCAGCGTGTTGTGCGTGTTGCTTTGACCCCAGCATCTGCGGAGTATTTTGTGTTTTAATCTTTTTCTCAGACTGAAAGGTGGCCCAGTCCCTGCACAGGAAAGGTGGTCCAGTACCTGCTGTTACCGGAAAGATGGCCCAGTACCAGCTGTTACCGGAAAGGTGGTCCAGTACCTGCTGTTACCGGAAAGATGGCCCAGTACCAGCTGTTACCGGAAAGGTGGCCCAGTACCTGCTGTTACCGGAAAGGTGGCGCAGTACCTGCTGTTACCGGAAAGGTGGCCCAGTACCTGCTGTTACCGGAATGGTGGCCCAGTACCTGCTGTTACCGGAAATGTGGCCCAGTACCTGCTGTTACCGGAAAGGTGGCGCAGTACCTGCTGTTACCGGAAAGGTGGCCCAGTACCTGCTGTTACCGGAAAGGTGGCCCAGGACCTGCTGTTACCGGAAAGGTGGCCCAGTACCTGCTGTTAACGGAAAGGTGGCCCAGTACCAGCTGTTACCGGAAAGGTGGCCCAGGACCTGCTGTTAGTGGAAAGGTGGCCCAGTACCTGCTGTTACCGGAAAGGTGGCCCAGTACCTGCTGTTACCGGAATGGTGGCCCAGTACCTGCTGTTACCGGAAATGTGGCCCAGGACCTGCTGTTACCGGAAAGGTGGCCCAGTACCTGCTGTTAACGGAAAGGTGGCCCAGTACCAGCTGTTACCGGAAAGGTGGCCCAGGACCTGCTGTTCCCAGAAAGTAGGCCCAGTAACTGCTGTTCCCGGAAAGGTGGCGCAGTACCTGCTGTTACCGGAAAGGTGGCCCAGTACCTGCTGTTACCGGAAAGGTGGCCCAGTACCAGCTGTTACCGGAAAGGTAGCGCTGTACCTGCTGTTCCCGGAAAGGTGGCGCAGTTCCTGCTGTTACCGGAAAGGTGGCCCAGTACCAGCTGTTACCGGAAAGGTGGCCCAGGACCTGCTGTTCCCAGAAAGTTGGCCCAGTAACTGCTGTTCCCGGAAAGGTGGCGCAGTTCCTGCTGTTAACGGAAAGGTGGCCCAGTACCAGCTGTTACCGGAAAGGTGGCCCAGGACCTGCTGTTCCCAGAAAGTTGGCCCAGTAACTGCTGTTCCCGGAAAGGTGGCGCAGTACCTGCTGTTACCGGAAAGGTGGCCCAGTACCTGCTGTTACCGGAAAGGTGGCCCAGTACCAGCTGTTACCGGAAAGGTAGCGCTGTACCTGCTGTTCCAGGAAAGGAGGCGCAGTTCCTGCTGTTACCGGAAAGGTGGCCCAGTACCTGCTGTTACCGGAATGGTGGCGCAGTTCCTGCTGTTACCGGAAAGGTGGCGCAGTACCTGCTGTTACCGGAAAGGTGGCCCAGTACCTGCTGTTACTGGAAAGGTGGCGCAGTACCTGCTGTTACCGGAATGGTGGCCCAGTACCTGCTGTTCCCGGAAAGATGGCCCAGTACCTGCTGTTACCGGAAAGGTGGCCCAGTACCTGCTGTTACCGGAAAGGTGGCCCAGTACCTGCTGTTACCGGAAAGTTGGCCCAGTACCTGCTGTTACCGGAAAGGTGGCCCAGTACCTGCTGTTACCGGAAAGGTGGCCCAGTACCTGCTGTTACTGGAAAGGTGGCGCAGTACCTGCTGTTACCGGAATGGTGGCCCAGTACCTGCTGTTCCCGGAAAGGTGGCCCAGTACCTGCTGTTACCGGAAAGGTGGCCCAGTACCTGCTGTTACCGGAAAGGTGGCCCAGTACCTGCTGTTACTGGAAAGTTGGCCCAGTACCTGCTGTTACCGGAATGGTGGCCCAGTACCTGCTGTTCCCGGAAAGTTGGCCCAGTACCTGCTGTTACCGGAAAGGTGGCCCAGTACCTGCTGTTACCGGAATGGTGGCCCAGTACCTGCTGTTCCCGGAAAGTTGGCCCAGTACCTGCTGTTACCGGAAAGGTGGCCCAGTACCTGCTGTTACCGGAAAGGTGGCGCAGTACCTGCTGTTACCGGAAAGGTTGCCCAGTACCTGCTGTTACCGGAAAGGTGGCGCAGTACCTGCTGTTACTGGAAAGTTGGCCCAGTACCTGCTGTTACCGGAAAGGTGGCCCAGTACCTGCTGTTACCGGAAAGGTGGCCCAGTACCTGCTGTTACCGGAAAGGTGGCCCAGCACCTGCTGTTACCAGAATGGTGGCCCAGTACGTGCTGTTACCGGAAAGGTGGCCCAGTACGTGATGTTACCGGAAAGGTGGCCCAGTACGTGATGTTACCGGAAAAGTGGCCCAGTACGTGCTGTTCCCGGAAAGGTGGCCCAGTACGTGCTGTTCCCGGAAAAGTGGCCCAGTACGTGCTGTTACCGGAAAGGTGGCCCAGTACGTGCTGTTCCCGGAAAAGTGGCCCAGTACGTGCTGTTACCGGAAAGGTGGCCCAGTACGTGCTGTTCCCGAAAAGGTGGCCCAGTACGTGCTGTTCCCGGAAAGGTGGCCCAGTACGTGCTGTTACCGGAAAGGTGGCCCAGTACGTGATGTTACCGGAAAGGTGGCCCAGTACGTGCTGTTACCGGAAAGGTGGCCCAGTACGTGCTGTTCCCGGAAAGGTGGCCCAGTTCCTGCTGTTACCGGAAAGGTGGCGCAGTACCTGCTGTTACCGGAAAGGTGGCCCAGTACATGCTGTTACCGGAAAAGTGGCCCAGAACGTGCTGTTACTGGAATGGTGGCCCAGTACCTGCTGTTACCGGAAAAGTGGCCCAGAACGTGATGTTACTGGAATGGTGGCCCAGTACGTGCTGTTACCGGAAAGCTGGCGCAGTACCTGCTGTTACAGGAAAGGTGGCCCAGTACGTGCTGTTACCGGAAAGGTGGACCAGTACGTGCTGTTACCGGAAAGGGGGCCCAGTACGTGCTGTTACCGGAAAAGTGGCGCAGTTCCTGCTGTTACCGGAAAAGTGGCCCAGAACGTGCTGTTACTGGAATGGTGGCCCAGTACGTGCTGTTACCGGAATGGTGGCCCAGTACCTGCTGTTACCGGAAAATTGGCCCAGAACGTGCTGTTACTGGAATGGTGGCCCAGTACGTGCTGTTACCGGAAAGATGGCCCAGTACGTGCTGTTACTGGAATGGTGGCCCAGTACCAGCTGTTACCGGAAAGGTGGCCCAGTACCAGCTGTTACCGGAAAGGAGGCCCAGAACGTGCTGTTACTGGAATGGTGGCCCAGTACGTGCTGTTACCGGAAAGGTGGCCCAGTACGTGCTGTTACTGGAATGGTGGCCCAGTACCTGCTGTTACCGGAAAGGTGGCCCAGTACGTGCTGTTACCGGAAAGGTGGCCCAGTACCAGCTGTTACCGGAAAGGTGGCCCAGAACGTGCTGTTACTGGAATGGTGGTCCAGTACGTGCTGTTACCGGAAAGGTGGCCCAGTACCTGCTGTTACTGGAATGGTGGCCCAGTACCTGCTGTTACCGGAAAGGTGGCCCAGTACCAGCTGTTACC
The DNA here is from genome assembly GCF_048418815.1 of Hemitrygon akajei. Lineage (NCBI taxonomy): Eukaryota > Metazoa > Chordata > Chondrichthyes > Myliobatiformes > Dasyatidae > Hemitrygon > Hemitrygon akajei. The sequence continues at coordinate 113,011,491 of NC_133127.1, forward strand.
GGAAAGGTGGCCCAGTACCAGCTGTTACCAGAAAGGTGACCCAGAACGTGCTGTTACTGGAATGGTGGCCCAGTACGTGCTGTTACCGGAAAGATGGCCCAGTACGTGCTGTTACTGAAATGGTCGCCCAGTACCTGCTGTTACCGGAAAGGTGGCCCAGTACCAGCTGTTACCGGAAAGGTGGCCTAGTACGTGCTGTTACTGGAATGGTGGCCCAGTACCTGCTGTTACCGGAAAGGTGGCGCAGTACCTGCTGTTACCGGAAAGGTGGCCCAGTACCAGCTGTTACCGGAAAAGTGGCCCAGTACCTGCTGTTACCGGAAATGTGGCGCAGTACCTGCTGTTAGTGGAAAGGTGGCGCAGTACCTGCTGTTACCGGAAAGTTGGCCCAGTACCAGCTGTTACCGGAAAGGTGGTCCAGTACCTTCTGTTACCGGAAAGGTGGCGCAGTCCCTGCTGTTGCCGGAAAGGTGGCCCAGTACGTGCTGTTACCGGAAAGGTGGCCCAGTACGTGCTGTTACCGGAAAGGTGACCCAGTACCTGCTATTACCGGAAAGGTGGCCCAGTACCTGCTGTTACCGGAAAAGTGGCCCAGAACGTGCTGTTACTGGAATGGTGGCCCAGTACCTGCTGTTACCGGAAAAGTGGCCCAGTAGGTGCTGTTACCGGAAAGATGGCCCAGTACGTGCTGTTACTGGAATGGTGGCCCAGTACCAGCTGTTACCGGAAAGGTGGCCCAGTACGTGCTGTTACCGGAAAGGTGACCCAGTACCTGCTATTACCGGAAAGGTGGCCCAGTACCTGCTGTTACCGGAAAAGTGGCCCAGAACGTGCTGTTACTGGAATGGTGGCCCAGTACCTGCTGTTACCGGAAAAGTGGCCCAGTAGGTGCTGTTACCGGAAAGATGGCCCAGTACGTGCTGTTACTGGAATGGTGGCCCAGTACCAGCTGTTACCGGAAAGGTGGCCCAGTACCAGCTGTTACCGGAAAGGTGGCCCAGAACGTGCTGTTACCGGAAAGGTGGCCCAGTACGTGCTGTTACCGGAAAGGTGGCCCAGTACCAGCTGTTACCGGAAAGGTGGACCAGAACGTGCTGTTACTGGAATGGTGGCCCAGTACGTGCTGTTACCGGAAAGGTGGCCCAGTACCTGCTGTTACCGGAAAGGTGGCCCAGTACCAGCTGTTACCGGAAAGGTGGCCCAGTACCAGCTGTTACCGGAAAGGTGGCCCAGTACCAGCTGTTACCGGAAAGGTGGCCCAGAACGTGCTGTTACTGGAATGGTGGCCCAGTACGTGCTGTTACCGGAAAGATGGCCCAGTACCTGCTGTTACCGGAAAAGTGGCCCAGAACGTGCTGTTACTGGAATGGTGGCCCAGTACGTGCTGTTACCGGAATGGTGGCCCAGTACCTGCTGTTACCGGAAAAGTGGCCCAGAACGTGCTGTTACTGGAATGGTGGCCCAGTACGTGCTGTTACCGGAAAGATGGCCCAGTACCAGCTGTTACCGGAAAGGTGGCCCAGAACGTGCTGTTACTGGAATGGTGGCCCAGTACGTGCTGTTACCGGAAAGGTGGCCCAGTACCTGCTGTTACTGGAATGGTGGCCCAGTACCTGCTGTTACCGGAAAGGTGGCCCAGTACCTGCTGTTACCGGAAATGTGGCGCAGTACCTGCTGTTAGTGGAAAGGTGGCGCAGTACCTGCTGTTACCGGAAAGTTGGCCCAGTACCAGCTGTTACCGGAAAGGTGGCCCAGTACCTTCTGTTACCGGAAAGGTGGCCCAGTACGTGCTGTTACCGGAAAGGTGGCCCAGTACGTGCTGTTACCGGAAAGGTGACCCAGTACCTGCTGTTACTGGAAAGGTGGCCCAGTACCTGCTGTTACCGGAAAGGTGGCCCAGTACCTGCTGTTACCGGAAAAGTGGCCCAGAACGTGCTGTTACTGGAATGGTGGCCCAGTACCTGCTGTTACCGGAAAAGTGGCCCAGTAGGTGCTGTTACCGGAAAGGTGGCGCAGTACGTGCTGTTACCGGAATGCTGGCGCAGTACCTGCTGTTACAGGAAAGGTGGCCCAGTACGTGCTGTTACCGGAAAGGTCGCCCAGTAGGTGCTGTTAACGGAAATGTGGCCCAGTATGTGCTGTTACCGGAAAAGTGGCCCAGTTCCTGCTGTAACCGGAAAGGTGGCGCAGTACCTGCTGTTACCGGAAAGGTGGCCCAGTACCTGCTGTTACCGGAAAAGTGGCCCAGAACGTGCTGTTACTGGAATGGTGGCCCAGTACCTGCTGTTACCGGAAAAGTGGCCCAGAACGTGCTGTTACTGGAATGGTGGCCCAGTACGTGCTGTTACCGGAAAGATGGCCCAGTACGTGCTGTTACTGGAATGGTGGCCCAGTACCAGCTGTTACCGGAAAGGTGGCCCAGTACCAGCTGTTACCGGAAATGTGGCCCAGAACATGCTGTTACTGCAATGGTGGCCCAGTACGTGCTGTTACCGGAAAGGTGGCCCAGTACGTGCTGTTACTGGAATGGTGTCCCAGTACCAGCTGTTACCGGAAAGGTGGCACAGAACGTGCTGTAACTGGAATGGTGGCCTAGTACGTGCTGTTACCGGAAAGGTGGCCCAGTACGTGCTGTTACTGGAATGGTGGCCCAGTACCTGCTGTTACCGGAAAGGTGGCCCAGTACCAGCTGTTACTGGAAAGGTGGCCCAGTACCAGCTGTTACCGGAAAGGTGGCCCAGAACGTGCTGTTACTGGAATGGTGGCCCAGTACGTGCTGTTACCGGAAAGATGGCCCAGTACGTGCTGTTACTGGAATGGTCGCCCAGTACCTGCTGTTACCGGAAAGGTGGCCCAGTACCAGCTGTTACCGGAAAGGTGGCCCAGTACCAGCTGTTACCGGAAAGGTGGCGCAGTACCTGCTGTTACGGGAATGGTGGCCCAGTACCTGCTGTTACCGGAAAGGTGGCCCAGTACCATCTGTTACCGGAAAGGTGGCCCAGTACCAGCTGTTACCGGAAAGGTGGCCCAGTACCATCTGTTACCGGAAAGGTGGCCCAGTACGTGCTGTTACCGGAAAGGTGGCCCAGTACCTGCTGTTACCAGAAACGTGGCCCAGTACCTGCTGTTACTGGAAAAGTGGCCCAGAACGTGCTGTTACTGGAATGGTGGCGCAGTACCTGCTGTTACCGGAAAGGTGGCCCAGTACCAGCTGTTACCGGAAAGGTGGCCCAGTACCAGCTGTTACCGGAAAGGTGGCCCAGTACCTGCTGTTACCGGAAAAGTGGCCCAGAACATGCTGTTACTGGAATGGTGGCCCAGTACGTGCTGTTACCGGAATGGTGGCCCAGTACCTGCTGTTACCGGAAAAGTGGCCCAGAACGTCCTGTTACTGGAATGGTGGCCCAGTACGTGCTGTTACCGGAAAGATGGCCCAGTACGTGCTGTTACTGGAATGGTGGCCCAGTACCTGCTGTTACCGTTAAGATGGCCCAGTACCAGCTGTTACTGGAAAGGTGGCCCAGTACCAGCTGTTACCGGAAAGGTGGCCCAGTACCAGCTGTTACCGGAAAGTTGGCCCAGTACCTGCTGTTACCGGAAAAGTGGCCCAGAACGTGCTGTTACTGGAATGGTGGCCCAGTACCTGCTGTTACCGGAAAAGTGGCCCAGTAGGTGCTGTTACCGGAAAGATGGCCCAGTACGTGCTGTTACTGGAATGGTGGCCCAGTACCAGCTGTTACCGGAAAGGTGGCCCAGTACCAGCTGTTACCGGAAAGGTGGCCCAGAACGTGCTGTTACTGGAATGGTGGCCCAGTACGTGCTGTTACCGGAAAGGTGGCCCAGTACGTGCTGTTACTGGAATGGTGGCCCAGTACCTGCTGTTACCGGAAAGGTGGCCCAGTACGTGCTGTTACCGGAAAGGTGGCCCAGTACCAGCTGTTACCGGAAAGGTGGACCAGAACGTGCTGTTACTGGAATGGTGGCCCAGTACGTGCTGTTACCGGAAAGGTGGCCCAGTACCTGCTGTTACCGGAAAGGTGGCCCAGTACCAGCTGTTACCGGAAAGGTGGCCCAGTACCAGCTGTTACCGGAAAGGTGGCCCAGTACCAGCTGTTACCGGAAAGGTGGCCCAGAACGTGCTGTTACTGGAATGGTGGCCCAGTACGTGCTGTTACCGGAAAGATGGCCCAGTACCTGCTGTTACCGGAAAAGTGGCCCAGAACGTGCTGTTACTGGAATGGTGGCCCAGTACGTGCTGTTACCGGAATGGTGGCCCAGTACCTGCTGTTACCGGAAAAGTGGCCCAGAACGTGCTGTTACTGGAATGGTGGCCCAGTACGTGCTGTTACCGGAAAGATGGCCCAGTACCAGCTGTTACCGGAAAGGTGGCCCAGAACGTGCTGTTACTGGAATGGTGGCCCAGTACGTGCTGTTACCGGAAAGGTGGCCCAGTACCTGCTGTTACTGGAATGGTGGCCCAGTACCTGCTGTTACCGGAAAGGTGGCCCAGTACCTGCTGTTACCGGAAATGTGGCGCAGTACCTGCTGTTAGTGGAAAGGTGGCGCAGTACCTGCTGTTACCGGAAAGTTGGCCCAGTACCAGCTGTTACCGGAAAGGTGGCCCAGTACCTTCTGTTACCGGAAAGGTGGCCCAGTACGTGCTGTTACCGGAAAGGTGGCCCAGTACGTGCTGTTACCGGAAAGGTGACCCAGTACCTGCTGTTACTGGAAAGGTGGCCCAGTACCTGCTGTTACCGGAAAGGTGGCCCAGTACCTGCTGTTACCGGAAAAGTGGCCCAGAACGTGCTGTTACTGGAATGGTGGCCCAGTACCTGCTGTTACCGGAAAAGTGGCCCAGTAGGTGCTGTTACCGGAAAGGTGGCGCAGTACGTGCTGTTACCGGAATGCTGGCGCAGTACCTGCTGTTACAGGAAAGGTGGCCCAGTACGTGCTGTTACCGGAAAGGTCGCCCAGTAGGTGCTGTTAACGGAAATGTGGCCCAGTATGTGCTGTTACCGGAAAAGTGGCCCAGTTCCTGCTGTAACCGGAAAGGTGGCGCAGTACCTGCTGTTACCGGAAAGGTGGCCCAGTACCTGCTGTTACCGGAAAAGTGGCCCAGAACGTGCTGTTACTGGAATGGTGGCCCAGTACCTGCTGTTACCGGAAATGTGGCCCAGAACGTGCTGTTACTGGAATGGTGGCCCAGTACGTGCTGTTACCGGAAAGATGGCCCAGTACGTGCTGTTACTGGAATGGTGGCCCAGTACCAGCTGTTACCGGAAAGGTGGCCCAGTACCAGCTGTTACCGGAAATGTGGCCCAGAACATGCTGTTACTGCAATGGTGGCCCAGTACGTGCTGTTACCGGAAAGGTGGCCCAGTACGTGCTGTTACTGGAATGGTGTCCCAGTACCAGCTGTTACCGGAAAGGTGGCACAGAACGTGCTGTAACTGGAATGGTGGCCTAGTACGTGCTGTTACCGGAAAGGTGGCCCAGTACGTGCTGTTACTGGAATGGTGGCCCAGTACCTGCTGTTACCGGAAAGGTGGCCCAGTACCAGCTGTTACTGGAAAGGTGGCCCAGTACCAGCTGTTACCGGAAAGGTGGCCCAGAACGTGCTGTTACTGGAATGGTGGCCCAGTACGTGCTGTTACCGGAAAGATGGCCCAGTACGTGCTGTTACTGGAATGGTCGCCCAGTACCTGCTGTTACCGGAAAGGTGGCCCAGTACCAGCTGTTACCGGAAAGGTGGCCCAGTACCAGCTGTTACCGGAAAGGTGGCGCAGTACCTGCTGTTACGGGAATGGTGGCCCAGTACCTGCTGTTACCGGAAAGGTGGCCCAGTACCATCTGTTACCGGAAAGGTGGCCCAGTACCAGCTGTTACCGGAAAGGTGGCCCAGTACCATCTGTTACCGGAAAGGTGGCCCAGTACGTGCTGTTACCGGAAAGGTGGCCCAGTACCTGCTGTTACCAGAAACGTGGCCCAGTACCTGCTGTTACTGGAAAAGTGGCCCAGAACGTGCTGTTACTGGAATGGTGGCGCAGTACCTGCTGTTACCGGAAAGGTGGCCCAGTACCAGCTGTTACCGGAAAGGTGGCCCAGTACCAGCTGTTACCGGAAAGGTGGCCCAGTACCTGCTGTTACCGGAAAAGTGGCCCAGAACATGCTGTTACTGGAATGGTGGCCCAGTACGTGCTGTTACCGGAATGGTGGCCCAGTACCTGCTGTTACCGGAAAAGTGGCCCAGAACGTCCTGTTACTGGAATGGTGGCCCAGTACGTGCTGTTACCGGAAAGATGGCCCAGTACGTGCTGTTACTGGAATGGTGGCCCAGTACCTGCTGTTACCGTTAAGATGGCCCAGTACCAGCTGTTACTGGAAAGGTGGCCCAGTACCAGCTGTTACCGGAAAGGTGGCCCAGTACCAGCTGTTACCGGAAAGTTGGCCCAGTACGTGCTGTTACCGGAAACGTGTCGCAGTTCCTGCTGTTATCGGAAAGGTGGCCCAGTACGTGCTGTTCCCGGAAAGTTGGCCCAGTACCTGCTGTTACCGAAAAGGTGGCCCAGTACCAGCTGTTACCGGAATGGTGGCCCAGTACCTGCTGTTCCCGGAAAGGTGGCCCAGTACCTGCTGTTACCGGAAAGGTGGCCCAGTACCTGCTGTTACCGGAAAGGTGGCGCAGTACCTGCTGTTCCCGGAAAGTTGGCCCAGTACCTGCTGTTCCCGGAAAGGAGGCCCAGTTCCTGCTGTTACCGGAAATGTGGCCCAGTACATGCTGTTACCGGAAAGGTCGCGCAGTACCGGCTGTTCCCGGAAAGGTGGCCCAGCACCTGCTGTTACCGCAAAGGTGGCGCAGTACCTGCTGTTACCGGAAATGTGGCCCAGTACCTGCTGTTACCGGAAAGGTGGCGCAGTACCTGCTGTTACCGGAAAGGTGGCCCAGTACGTGCTGTTACCGGAAAGGTGGCCCAGTACGTGCTGTTACCGCAAAGGTGGCCCAGTACGTGCTGTTCCCGGAAAGGTGGCCCAGCACCTGCTGTTACCGGAAAGGTGGCCCAGTACCTGCTGTTACCGGAAAGGTGGCGCAGTACCTGCTGTTACCGGAAAGGTGGCCCAGTACGTGCTGTTACCGGAAAGGTGGCCCAGTACGTGCTGTTACCGGAAAGGTCGCGAAGTACCGGCTGTTCCCGGAAAGGTGGCACAGCACCTGCTGTTACCGGAAAGGTGGCCCAGTACCTGCTGTTACCGGAAAGGTGGCCCAGCACCTGCTGTTTCCGGAAAGGTGTCCCAGTACCTGCTGTTACCGGAAAGGTCGTGCAGTACCGGCTGTTCCCGGAAAGGTGGCCCAGAACGTGCTGTTACTGGAAAGGAGGCCCAGTTCCTGCTGTTACCGGAAAGGTGGCCAGCACCTGCTGTTACCGGAAATGTGGCCCAGTACGTGCTGTTACCGCAAAGGTGGCCCAGTACGTGCTGTTCCCGGAAAGGTGTCCCAGTACCTGCTGTTACCGGAATGGTGGCCCAGCACCTGCTGTTACCGGAAAGGTGGCACAGAACCTGCTGTTACCGGAAAGGTGGCCCAGTACCTGCTGTTCCCGGAAAGGTGGCCCAGTACGTGCTGTTACCGGAAAGGTGGCCCAGTACGTGCTGTTCCCGGAAAGGTGGCCCAGTTCCTGCTGTTACCGGAAAGGTGGCGCAGTACCTGCTGTTACCGGAAAGGTGGCCCAGTACATGCTGTTACCGGAAAAGTGGCCCAGTACGTGCTGTTACTGGAATGGTGGCCCAGTACGTGCTGTTACCGGAATGGTGGCCCAGTACCTGCTGTTACCGGAAAAGTGGCCCAGAACGTGCTGTTACTGGAATGGTGGCCCAGTACGTGCTGTTACCGGAAAGATGGCCCAGTACCAGCTGTTACCGGAAAGGTGGCCCAGAACGTGCTGTTACTGGAATGGTGGCCCAGTACGTGCTGTTACCGGAAAGGTGGCCCAGTACCTGCTGTTACTGGAATGGTGGCCCAGTACCTGCTGTTACCGGAAAGGTGGCCCAGTACCTGCTGTTACCGGAAATGTGGCGCAGTACCTGCTGTTAGTGGAAAGGTGGCGCAGTACCTGCTGTTACCGGAAAGTTGGCCCAGTACCAGCTGTTACCGGAAAGGTGGCCCAGTACCTTCTGTTACCGGAAAGGTGGCCCAGTACGTGCTGTTACCGGAAAGGTGGCCCAGTACGTGCTGTTACCGGAAAGGTGACCCAGTACCTGCTGTTACCGGAAAGGTGGCCCAGTACCTGCTGTTGCCGGAAAAGTGGCCCAGAACGTGCTGTTACTGGAAAGGTGGCCCAGTACCTGCTGTTACCGGAAAGGTGGCCCAGTACCTGCTGTTACCGGAAAAGTGGCCCAGAACGTGCTGTTACTGGAATGGTGGCCCAGTACCTGCTGTTACCGGAAAAGTGGCCCAGTAGGTGCTGTTACCGGAAAGGTGGCGCAGTACGTGCTGTTACCGGAATGCTGGCGCAGTACCTGCTGTTACAGGAAAGGTGGCCCAGTACGTGCTGTTACCGGAAAGGTCGCCCAGTAGGTGCTGTTAACGGAAATGTGGCCCAGTATGTGCTGTTACCGGAAAAGTGGCCCAGTTCCTGCTGTAACCGGAAAGGTGGCGCAGTACCTGCTGTTACCGGAAAGGTGGCCCAGTACCTGCTGTTACTGGAAAAGTGGCCCAGAACGTGCTGTTACTGGAATGGTGGCCCAGTACCTGCTGTTACCGGAAAAGTGGCCCAGAACGTGCTGTTACTGGAATGGTGGCCCAGTACGTGCTGTTACCGGAAAGATGGCCCAGTACGTGCTGTTACTGGAATGGTGGCCCAGTACCAGCTGTTACCGGAAAGGTGGCCCAGTACCAGCTGTTACCGGAAATGTGGCCCAGAACGTGCTGTTACTGGAATGGTGGCCCAGTAGGTGCTGTTACCGGAAAGGTGGCCCAGTACGTGCTGTTACTGGAATGGTGGCCCAGTACCAGCTGTTACCGGAAAGGTGGCACAGAACGTGCTGTAACTGGAATGGTGGCCTAGTACGTGCTGTTACCGGAAAGGTGGCCCAGTACGTGCTGTTACTGGAATGGTGGCCCAGTACCTGCTGTTACCGGAAAGGTGGCCCAGTACCAGCTGTTACTGGAAAGGTGGCCCAGTACCAGCTGTTACCGGAAAGGTGGCCCAGAACGTGCTGTTACTGGAATGGTGGCCCAGTACGTGCTGTTACCGGAAAGATGGCCCAGTACGTGCTGTTACTGGAATGGTCGCCCAGTACCTGCTGTTACCGGAAAGGTGGCCCAGTACCAGCTGTTACCGGAAAGGTGGCCCAGTACCAGCTGTTACCGGAAAGGTGGCGCAGTACCTGCTGTTACTGGAATGGTGGCCCAGTACCTGCTGTTATCGGAAAGGTGGCCCAGTACCATCTGTTACCGGAAAGGTGGCCCAGTACCTGCTGTTACCGGAAAGGTGGCCCAGTACCTGCTTTTACCGGAAAGGTGGCGCAGTACCTGCTGTTCCCGGAAAGTTGGCCCAGTACCTGCTGTTCCCGGAAAGGAGGCCCAGTTCCTGCTGTTACCGGAAAGGTGGCCCAGTACATGCTGTTACCGGAAAGGTCGCGCAGTACCGGCTGTTCCCGGAAAGGTGGCCCAGCACCTGCTGTTACCGCAAAGGTGGCGCAGTACCTGCTGTTACCGGAAATGTGGCCCAGTACCTGCTGTTACCGGAAAGGTGGCGCAGTACCTGCTGTTACCGGAAAGGTGGCCCAGTACGTGCTGTTACCGGAAAGGTGGCCCAGTACGTGCTGTTACCGCAAAGGTGGCCCAGTACGTGCTGTTCCCGGAAAGGTGGCCCAGCACCTGCTGTTACCGGAAAGGTGGCCCAGTACCTGCTGTTACCGGAAAGGTGGCGCAGTACCTGCTGTTACCGGAAAGGTGGCCCAGTACGTGCTGTTACCGGAAAGGTGGCCCAGTACGTGCTGTTACCGGAAAGGTCGCGAAGTACCGGCTGTTCCCGGAAAGGTGGCCCAGCACCTGCTGTTACCGGAAAGGTGGCCCAGTACCTGCTGTTACCGGAAAGGTGGCCCAGCACCTGCTGTTTCCGGAAAGGTGTCCCAGTACCTGCTGTTACCGGAAAGGTCGTGCAGTACCGGCTGTTCCCGGAAAGGTGGCCCAGAACGTGCTGTTACTGGAAAGGAGGCCCAGTTCCTGCTGTTACCGGAAAGGTGGCCAGCACCTGCTGTTACCGGAAATGTGGCCCAGTACGTGCTGTTACCGCAAAGGTGGCCCAGTACGTGCTGTTCCCGGAAAGGTGTCCCAGTACCTGTTGTTACCGGAATGGTGGCCCAGCACCTGCTGTTACCGGAAAGGTGGCACAGAACCTGCTGTTACCGGAAAGGTGGCCCAGTACCTGCTGTTACCAGAATGGTGGCCCAGTACGTGCTGTTACCGGAAAGGTGGCCCAGTACGTGATGTTACCGGAAAGGTGGCCCAGTACGTGATGTTACCGGAAAGGTGGCCCAGTACGTGATGTTACCGGAAAGGTGGCCCAGTACGTGCTGTTACCGGAAAAGTGGCCCAGTACGTGCTGTTCCCGGAAAGGTGGCCCAGTACGTGATGTTACCGGAAAGGTGGCCCAGTACGTGCTGTTCCCGGAAAGGTGGCCCAGTACGTGCTGTTACCGGAAAGGTGGCCCAGTACGTGCTGTTCCCGGAAAGGTGGCCCAGTACGTGCTGTTACCGGAAAGGTGGCCCAGTACGTGCTGTTCCCGGAAAGGTGGCCCAGTTCCTGCTGTTACCGGAAAGGTGGCGCAGTACCTGCTGTTACCGGAAAGGTGGCCCAGTACATGCTGTTACCGGAAAAGTGGCCCAGAACGTGCTGTTACTGGAATGGTGGCCCAGTACCTGCTGTTACCGGAAAAGTGGCCCAGTACCTGCTGTTACCGGAAAGGTGGCCCAGTACATGCTGTTACCGGAAAAGTGGCCCAGTACGTGATGTTACTGGAATGGTGGCCCAGTACGTGCTGTTACCGGAAAGGTGGCGCAGTACGTGCTGTTCCCGGAAAGGTGGCCCAGTTCCTGCTGTTACCGGAAAGGTGGCGCAGTACCTGCTGTTACCGGAAAGGTGGCCCTGTACATGCAGTTACCGGAAAAGTGGCCCAGTACGTGCTGTTACTGGAATGGTGGCCCAGTACGTGCTGTTACCGGAATGGTGGCCCAGTACCTGCTGTTACCGGAAAAGTGGCCCAGAACGTGCTGTTACTGGAATGGTGGCCCAGTACGTGCTGTTACCGGAAAGATGGCCCAGTACGTGCTGTTCCCGGAAAGGTGGCCCAGTTCCTGCTGTTACCGGAAAGGTGGCCCAGTACATGCTGTTACCGGAAAAGTGGCCCAGTACGTGCTGTTACTGGAATGGTGGCCCAGTACGAGCTGTTACTGGAATGGTGGCCCAGTACGTGCTGTTACCGGAATGGTGGCCCAGTACGTGCTGTTACCGGAATGGTGGCCCAGTACCTGCTGTTACCGGAAAGGTGGCCCAGTACATGCTGTTACCGGAAAAGTGGCCCAGTACGTGCTGTTACCGGAAAAGTGGCCCAGTACGAGCTGTTACTGGAATGGTGGCCCAGTACGTGCTGTTACCGGAAAAGTGGCCCAGTACGAGCTGTTACTGGAATGGTGGCCCAGTACGTGCTGTTACCGGAATGGTGGCCCAGTACCTGCTGTTACCGGAAAGGTGGCCCAGTACATGCTGTTACCGGAAAAGTGGCCCAGTACATGATGTTACTGGAATGGTGGCCCAGTACGTGCTGTTACCGGAAAGGTGGCGCAGTACGTGCTGTTACCGGAAAGCTGGCGCAGTACCTGCTGTTACCGGAAAAGTGGCGCAGTTCCTGCTGTTACCGGAAAAGTGGCCCAGAACGTGCTGTTACTGGAATGGTGGCCCAGTACGTGCTGTTACCGGAATGGTGGCACAGTACCTGCTGTTACCGGAAAAGTGGCCCAGAACATGCTGTTACTGGAATGGTGGCCCAGTACGTGCTGTTACCGGAAAGATGGCCCAGTACGTGCTGTTACTGGAATGGTGGCCCAGTACCAGCTGTTACCGGAAAGGTGGCCCAGTACCAGCTGTTACCGGAAAGGTGGCCCAGAACGTGCTGCTACTGGAATGGTGGCCCAGTACGTGCTGTTACCGGAAAGGTGGCCCAGTACATGCTGTTACTGGAATGGTGGCCCAGTACCTGCTGTTACCGGAAAGGTGGCCCAGTACGTGCTGTTACCGGAAAGGTGGCCCAGTACCAGCTGTTACCGGAAAGGTGGCCCAGAACGTGCTGTTACTGGAATGGTGGCCCAGTACCAGCTGTTACCGGAAAGGTGGCCCAGTACCAGCTGTTACCGGAAAGGTGGCCCAGAACGTGCTGCTACTGGAATGGTGGCCCAGTACGTGCTGTTACCGGAAAGGTGGCCCAGTACATGCTGTTACCGGAAAGGTGGCCCAGTACCAGCTGTTACCGGAAAGGTGGCCCAGAACGTGCTGTTACTGGAATGGTGGCCCAGTACGTGCTGTTACCGGAAAGATGGCCCATTACGTGCTGTTACTGAAATGGTCGCCCAGTACCTGCTGTTACCGGAAAGGTGGCCCAGTACCAGCTGTTACCGGAAAGGTGGCCTAGTACGTGCTGTTACTGTAATGGTGGCCCAGTACCTGCTGTTACCGGAAAGGTGGCGCAGTACCTGCTGTTACCGGAAAGGTGGCCCAGTACCATCTGTTACCGGAAAAGTGGCCCAGTACCTGCTGTTAGTGGAAAGGTGGCGCAGTACCTGCTGTTACCGGAAAGTTGGCCCAGTACCAGCTGTTACCGGAAAGGTGGTCCAGTACCTTCTGTTACTGGAAAGGTGGCGCAGTCCCTGCTGTTGCCGGAAAGGTGGCCCAGTACGTGCTGTTACCGGAAAGGTGGCCCAGTACGTGCTGTTACCGGAAAGGTGGCGCAGTACCTGCTGTTACCGGAAAGGTGGCCCAGTACATGCTGTTACCGGAAAAGTGGCCCAGAACGTGCTGTTACTGGAATGGTGGCCCAGTACCTGCTGTTACCGGAAAAGTGGCCCAGAACGTGATGTTACTGGAATGGTGGCCCAGTACGTGCTGTTACCGGAAAGCTGGCGCAGTACCTGCTGTTACAGGAAAGGTGGCCCAGTACGTGCTGTTCCCGGAAAGGTGGCCCAGTACGTGCTGTTACCGGAAAGGTGGCCCAGTACGTGCTGTTCCCGGAAAGGTGGCCCAGTACGTGCTGTTACCGGAAAGGTGGCCCAGTACGTGCTGTTCCCGGAAAGGTGGCCCAGTTCCTGCTGTTACCGGAAAGGTGGCGCAGTACCTGCTGTTACCGGAAAGGTGGCCCAGTACGTGCTGTTCCCGGAAAGGTGGCCCAGTACGTGATGTTACCGGAAAGGTGGCCCAGTACGTGCTGTTCCCGGAAAGGTGGCCCAGTACGTGCTGTTACCGGAAAGGTGGCCCAGTACGTGCTGTTCCCGGAAAGGTGGCCCAGTACGTGCTGTTACCGGAAAGGTGGCCCAGTACGTGCTGTTCCCGGAAAGGTGGCCCAGTTCCTGCTGTTACCGGAAAGGTGGCGCAGTACCTGCTGTTACCGGAAAGGTGGCCCAGTACATGCTGTTACCGGAAAAGTGGCCCAGAACGTGCTGTTACTGGAATGGTGGCCCAGTACCTGCTGTTACCGGAAAAGTGGCCCAGTACCTGCTGTTACCGGAAAGGTGGCCCAGAACGTGATGTTACTGGAATGGTGGCCCAGTACGTGCTGTTACCGGAAAGCTGGCGCAGTACCTGCTGTTACAGGAAAGGTGGCCCAGTACGTGCTGTTCCCGGAAAGGTGGCCCAGTACGTGCTGTTACCGGAAAGGTGGCCCAGTACGTGCTGTTACCGGAAAGGTGGCGCAGTACCTGCTGTTACCGGAAAGGTGGCCCAGTACATGCTGTTACCGGAAAAGTGGCCCAGAACGTGCTGTTACTGGAATGGTGGCCCAGTACCTGCTGTTACCGGAAAAGTGGCCCAGAACGTGATGTTACTGGAATGGTGGCCCAGTACGTGCTGTTACCGGAAAGCTGGCGCAGTACCTGCTGTTACAGGAAAGGTGGCCCAGTACGTGCTGTTCCCGGAAAGGTGGCCCAGTACGTGCTGTTACCGGAAAGGTGGCCCAGTACGTGCTGTTCCCGGAAAGGTGGCCCAGTACGTGCTGTTACCGGAAAGGTGGCCCAGTACGTGCTGTTCCCGGAAAGGTGGCCCAGTTCCTGCTGTTACCGGAAAGGTGGCGCAGTACCTGCTGTTACCGGAAAGGTGGCCCAGTACGTGCTGTTCCCGGAAAGGTGGCCCAGTACGTGATGTTACCGGAAAGGTGGCCCAGTACGTGCTGTTCCCGGAAAGGTGGCCCAGTACGTGCTGTTACCGGAAAGGTGGCCCAGTACGTGCTGTTCCCGGAAAGGTGGCCCAGTACGTGCTGTTACCGGAAAGGTGGCCCAGTACGTGCTGTTACCGGAAAGGTGGCCCAGTACGTGCTGTTACTGGAATGGTGGCCCAGTACCTGCTGTTACCGGAAAAGTGGCCCAGTACCTGCTGTTACCGGAAAGGTGGCCCAGAACGTGATGTTACTGGAATGGTGGCCCAGTACGTGCTGTTACCGGAAAGCTGGCGCAGTACCTGCTGTTACAGGAAAGGTGGCCCAGTACGTGCTGTTCCCGGAAAGGTGGCCCAGTACGTGCTGTTACCGGAAAGGTGGCCCAGTACGTGCTGTTACCGGAAAGGTGACCCAGTACCTGCTGTTACCGGAAAGGTGGCCCAGTACCTGCTGTTGCCGGAAAAGTGGCCCAGAACGTGCTGTTACTGGAAAGGTGGCCCAGTACCTGCTGTTACCGGAAAGGTGGCCCAGTACCTGCTGTTACCGGAAAAGTGGCCCAGAACGTGCTGTTACTGGAATGGTGGCCCAGTACCTGCTGTTACCGGAAAAGTGGCCCAGTAGGTGCTGTTACCGGAAAGGTGGCGCAGTACGTGCTGTTACCGGAATGCTGGCGCAGTACCTGCTGTTACAGGAAAGGTGGCCCAGTACGTGCTGTTACCGGAAAGGTCGCCCAGTAGGTGCTGTTAACGGAAATGTGGCCCAGTATGTGCTGTTACCGGAAAAGTGGCCCAGTTCCTGCTGTAACCGGAAAGGTGGCGCAGTACCTGCTGTTACCGGAAAGGTGGCCCAGTACCTGCTGTTACCGGAAATGTGGCCCAGAACGTGCTGTTACTGGAATGGTGGCCCAGTACGTGCTGTTACCGGAAAG
This sequence comes from Hemitrygon akajei, assembly GCF_048418815.1. NCBI lineage: Eukaryota > Metazoa > Chordata > Chondrichthyes > Myliobatiformes > Dasyatidae > Hemitrygon > Hemitrygon akajei. The sequence continues at coordinate 113,026,836 of NC_133127.1, forward strand.
GTGGCCCAGTACGTGCTGTTACTGGAATGGTGGCCCAGTACCAGCTGTTACCGGAAAGGTGGCACAGAACGTGCTGTAACTGGAATGGTGGCCTAGTACGTGCTGTTACCGGAAAGGTGGCCCAGTACGTGCTGTTACTGGAATGGTGGCCCAGTACCTGCTGTTACCGGAAAGGTGGCCCAGTACCAGCTGTTACTGGAAAGGTGGCCCAGTACCAGCTGTTACCGGAAAGGTGGCCCAGAACGTGCTGTTACTGGAATGGTGGCCCAGTACGTGCTGTTACCGGAAAGATGGCCCAGTACGTGCTGTTACTGGAATGGTCGCCCAGTACCTGCTGTTACCGGAAAGGTGGCCCAGTACCAGCTGTTACCGGAAAGGTGGCCCAGTACCAGCTGTTACCGGAAAGGTGGCGCAGTACCTGCTGTTACTGGAATGGTGGCCCAGTACCTGCTGTTACCGGAAAGGTGGCACAGTACCTGCTGTTACCGGAAAAGTGGCCCAGAACATGCTGTTACTGGAATGGTGGCCCAGTACGTGCTGTTACCGGAAAGATGGCCCAGTACGTGCTGTTACTGGAATGGTGGCCCAGTACCAGCTGTTACCGGAAAGGTGGCCCAGTACCAGCTGTTACCGGAAAGGTGGCCCAGAACGTGCTGCTACTGGAATGGTGGCCCAGTACGTGCTGTTACCGGAAAGGTGGCCCAGTACATGCTGTTACTGGAATGGTGGCCCAGTACCTGCTGTTACCGGAAAGGTGGCCCAGTACGTGCTGTTACCGGAAAGGTGGCCCAGTACCAGCTGTTACCGGAAAGGTGGCCCAGAACGTGCTGTTACTGGAATGGTGGCCCAGTACGTGCTGTTACCGGAAAGGTGGCCCAGTACCTGCTGTTACTGGAATGGTGGCCCAGTACCTGCTGTTACCGGAAAGGTGGCCCAGTACCAGCTGTTACCGGAAAGGTGGCCCAGTACCAGCTGTTACCGGAAAGGTGGCCCAGAACGTGCTGTTACTGGAATGGTGGCCCAGTACGTGCTGTTACCGGAAAGATGGCCCATTACGTGCTGTTACTGAAATGGTCGCCCAGTACCTGCTGTTACCGGAAAGGTGGCCCAGTACCAGCTGTTACCGGAAAGGTGGCCTAGTACGTGCTGTTACTGTAATGGTGGCCCAGTACCTGCTGTTACCGGAAAGGTGGCGCAGTACCTGCTGTTACCGGAAAGGTGGCCCAGTACCATCTGTTACCGGAAAAGTGGCCCAGTACCTGCTGTTAGTGGAAAGGTGGCGCAGTACCTGCTGTTACCGGAAAGTTGGCCCAGTACCAGCTGTTACCGGAAAGGTGGTCCAGTACCTTCTGTTACCGGAAAGGTGGCGCAGTCCCTGCTGTTGCCGGAAAGGTGGCCCTGTACGTGCTGTTACCGGAAAGGTGGCCCAGTACGTGCTGTTACCGGAAAGGTGGCGCAGTACCTGCTGTTACCGGAAAGGTGGCCCAGTACATGCTGTTACCGGAAAAGTGGCCCAGAACGTGCTGTTACTGGAATGGTGGCCCAGTACCTGCTGTTACCGGAAAAGTGGCCCAGAACGTGATGTTACTGGAATGGTGGCCCAGTACGTGCTGTTACCGGAAAGCTGGCGCAGTACCTGCTGTTACAGGAAAGGTGGCCCAGTACGTGCTGTTACCGGAAAGGTGGCCCAGTACGTGCTGTTACCGGAAAAGTGGCGCAGTTCCTGCTGTTACCGGAAAAGTGGCCCAGAACGTGCTGTTACTGGAATGGTGGCCCATTACGTGCTGTTACCGGAATGGTGGCCCAGTACCTGCTGTTACCGGAAAAGTGGCCCAGAACGTGCTGTTACTGGAATGGTGGCCCAGTACGTGCTGTTACCGGAAAGATGGCCCAGTACGTGCTGTTACTGGAATGGTGGCCCAGTACCAGCTGTTACCGGAAAGGTGGCCCAGTACCAGCTGTTACCGGAAAGGTGGCCCAGAACGTGCTGTTACTGGAATGGTGGCCCAGTACGTGCTGTTACCGGAAATGTGGCCCAGTACGTGCTGTTACTGGAATGGTGGCCCAGTACCTGCTGTTACCGGAAAGGTGGCCCAGTACGTGCTGTTACCGGAAAGGTGGCCCAGTACCAGCTGTTACCGGAAAGGTGGCCCAGAACGTGCTGTTACTGGAATGGTGGCCCAGTACGTGCTGTTACCGGAAAGGTGGCCCAGTACCTGCTGTTACTGGAATGGTGGCCCAGTACCTGCTGTTACCGGAAAGGTGGCCCAGTACCTGCTGTTACCGGAAATGTGGCCCAGAACGTGCTGTTACTGGAATGGTGGCCCAGTACGTGCTGTTACCGGAAAGGTGGCCCAGTACGTGCTGTTACTGGAATGGTGGCCCAGTACCAGCTGTTACCGGAAAGGTGGCACAGAACGTGCTGTAACTGGAATGGTGGCCTAGTACGTGCTGTTACCGGAAAGGTGGCCCAGTACGTGCTGTTACTGGAATGGTGGCCCAGTACCTGCTGTTACCGGAAAGGTGGCCCAGTACCAGCTGTTACTGGAAAGGTGGCCCAGTACCAGCTGTTACCGGAAAGGTGGCCCAGAACGTGCTGTTACTGGAATGGTGGCCCAGTACGTGCTGTTACCGGAAAGATGGCCCAGTACGTGCTGTTACTGGAATGGTCGCCCAGTACCTGCTGTTACCGGAAAGGTGGCCCAGTACCAGCTGTTACCGGAAAGGTGGCCCAGTACCAGCTGTTACCGGAAAGGTGGCGCAGTACCTGCTGTTACTGGAATGGTGGCCCAGTACCTGCTGTTACCGGAAAGGTGGCACAGTACCTGCTGTTACCGGAAAAGTGGCCCAGAACATGCTGTTACTGGAATGGTGGCCCAGTACGTGCTGTTACCGGAAAGATGGCCCAGTACGTGCTGTTACTGGAATGGTGGCCCAGTACCAGCTGTTACCGGAAAGGTGGCCCAGTACCAGCTGTTACCGGAAAGGTGGCCCAGAACGTGCTGCTACTGGAATGGTGGCCCAGTACGTGCTGTTACCGGAATGGTGGCCCAGTACATGCTGTTACTGGAATGGTGGCCCAGTACCTGCTGTTACCGGAAAGGTGGCCCAGTACGTGCTGTTACCGGAAAGGTGGCCCAGTACCAGCTGTTACCGGAAAGGTGGCCCAGAACGTGCTGTTACTGGAATGGTGGCCCAGTACGTGCTGTTACCGGAAAGGTGGCCCAGTACCTGCTGTTACTGGAATGGTGGCCCAGTACCTGCTGTTACCGGAAAGGTGGCCCAGTACCAGCTGTTACCGGAAAGGTGGCCCAGTACCAGCTGTTACCGGAAAGGTGGCCCAGAACGTGCTGTTACTGGAATGGTGGCCCAGTACGTGCTGTTACCGGAAAGATGGCCCATTACGTGCTGTTACTGAAATGGTCGCCCAGTACCTGCTGTTACCGGAAAGGTGGCCCAGTACCAGCTGTTACCGGAAAGGTGGCCTAGTACGTGCTGTTACTGTAATGGTGGCCCAGTACCTGCTGTTACCGGAAAGGTGGCGCAGTACCTGCTGTTACCGGAAAGGTGGCCCAGTACCATCTGTTACCGGAAAAGTGGCCCAGTACCTGCTGTTAGTGGAAAGGTGGCGCAGTACCTGCTGTTATCGGAAAGTTGGCCCAGTACCAGCTGTTACCGGAAAGGTGGTCCAGTACCTTCTGTTACCGGAAAGGTGGCGCAGTCCCTGCTGTTGCCGGAAAGGTGGCCCAGTACGTGCTGTTACCGGAAAAGTGGCGCAGTTCCTGCTGTTACCGGAAAAGTGGCCCAGAACGTGCTGTTACTGGAATGGTGGCCCAGTACGTGCTGTTACCGGAATGGTGGCCCAGTACCTGCTGTTACCGGAAAAGTGGCCCAGAACGTGCTGTTACTGGAATGGTGGCCCAGTACGTGCTGTTACCGGAAAGGTGGCCCAGTACGTGCTGTTACCGGAAAAGTGGCGCAGTTCCTGCTGTTACCGGAAAAGTGGCCCAGAACGTGCTGTTACTGGAATGGTGGCCCAGTACGTGCTGTTACCGGAATGGTGGCCCAGTACCTGCTGTTACCGGAAAAGTGGCCCAGAACGTGCTGTTACTGGAATGGTGGCCCAGTACGTGCTGTTACCGGAAAGATGGCCCAGTACGTGCTGTTACTGGAATGGTGGCCCAGTACCAGCTGTTACCGGAAAGGTGGCCCAGTACCAGCTGTTACCGGAAAGGTGGCCCAGAACGTGCTGTTACTGGAATGGTGGCCCAGTACGTGCTGTTACCGGAAATGTGGCCCAGTACGTGCTGTTACTGGAATGGTGGCCCAGTACCTGCTGTTACCGGAAAGGTGGCCCAGTACGTGCTGTTACCGGAAAGGTGGCCCAGTACCAGCTGTTACCGGAAAGGTGGCCCAGAACGTGCTGTTACTGGAATGGTGGCCCAGTACGTGCTGTTACCGGAAAGGTGGCCCAGTACCTGCTGTTACTGGAATGGTGGCCCAGTACCTGCTGTTACCGGAAAGGTGGCCCAGTACCTGCTGTTACCGGAAATGTGGCGCAGTACCTGCTGTTAGTGGAAAGGTGGCGCAGTACCTGCTGTTACCGGAAAGTTGGCCCAGTACCAGCTGTTACCGGAAAGGTGGCCCAGTACCTTCTGTTACCGGAAAGGTGGCCCAGTACGTGCTGTTACCGGAAAGGTGGCCCAGTACGTGCTGTTACCGGAAAGGTGACCCAGTACCTGCTGTTACCGGAAAGGTGGCCCAGTACCTGCTGTTGCCGGAAAAGTGGCCCAGAACGTGCTGTTACTGGAAAGGTGGCCCAGTACCTGCTGTTACCGGAAAGGTGGCCCAGTACCTGCTGTTACCGGAAAAGTGGCCCAGAACGTGCTGTTACTGGAATGGTGGCCCAGTACCTGCTGTTACCGGAAAAGTGGCCCAGTAGGTGCTGTTACCGGAAAGGTGGCGCAGTACGTGCTGTTACCGGAATGCTGGCGCAGTACCTGCTGTTACAGGAAAGGTGGCCCAGTACGTGCTGTTACCGGAAAGGTCGCCCAGTAGGTGCTGTTAACGGAAATGTGGCCCAGTATGTGCTGTTACCGGAAAAGTGGCCCAGTTCCTGCTGTAACCGGAAAGGTGGCGCAGTACCTGCTGTTACCGGAAAGGTGGCCCAGTACCTGCTGTTACCGGAAAAGTGGCCCAGAACGTGCTGTTACTGGAATGGTGGCCCAGTACCTGCTGTTACCGGAAAAGTGGCCCAGTACCAGCTGTTACCGGAAAGGTGGCCCAGAACGTGCTGTTACTGGAATGGTGGCCCAGTACGTGCTGTTACCGGAAAGATGGCCCATTACGTGCTGTTACTGAAATGGTCGCCCAGTACCTGCTGTTACCGGAAAGGTGGCCCAGTACCAGCTGTTACCGGAAAGGTGGCCTAGTACGTGCTGTTACTGTAATGGTGGCCCAGTACCTGCTGTTACCGGAAAGGTGGCGCAGTACCTGCTGTTACCGGAAAGGTGGCCCAGTACCATCTGTTACCGGAAAAGTGGCCCAGTACCTGCTGTTAGTGGAAAGGTGGCGCAGTACCTGCTGTTACCGGAAAGTTGGCCCAGTACCAGCTGTTACCGGAAAGGTGGTCCAGTACCTTCTGTTACCGGAAAGGTGGCGCAGTCCCTGCTGTTGCCGGAAAGGTGGCCCAGTACGTGCTGTTACCGGAAAGGTGGCCCAGTACGTGCTGTTACCGGAAAGGTGGCGCAGTACCTGCTGTTACCGGAAAGGTGGCCCAGTACATGCTGTTACCGGAAAAGTGGCCCAGAACGTGCTGTTACTGGAATGGTGGCCCAGTACCTGCTGTTACCGGAAAAGTGGCCCAGAACGTGATGTTACTGGAATGGTGGCCCAGTACGTGCTGTTACCGGAAAGCTGGCGCAGTACCTGCTGTTACAGGAAAGGTGGCCCAGTACGTGCTGTTACCGGAAAGGTGGCCCAGTACGTGCTGTTACCGGAAAAGTGGCGCAGTTCCTGCTGTTACCGGAAAAGTGGCCCAGAACGTGCTGTTACTGGAATGGTGGCCCATTACGTGCTGTTACCGGAATGGTGGCCCAGTACCTGCTGTTACCGGAAAAGTGGCCCAGAACGTGCTGTTACTGGAATGGTGGCCCAGTACGTGCTGTTACCGGAAAGATGGCCCAGTACGTGCTGTTACTGGAATGGTGGCCCAGTACCAGCTGTTACCGGAAAGGTGGCCCAGTACCAGCTGTTACCGGAAAGGTGGCCCAGAACGTGCTGTTACTGGAATGGTGGCCCAGTACGTGCTGTTACCGGAAATGTGGCCCAGTACGTGCTGTTACTGGAATGGTGGCCCAGTACCTGCTGTTACCGGAAAGGTGGCCCAGTACGTGCTGTTACCGGAAAGGTGGCCCAGTACCAGCTGTTACCGGAAAGGTGGCCCAGAACGTGCTGTTACTGGAATGGTGGCCCAGTACGTGCTGTTACCGGAAAGGTGGCCCAGTACCTGCTGTTACTGGAATGGTGGCCCAGTACCTGCTGTTACCGGAAAGGTGGCCCAGTACCTGCTGTTACCGGAAATGTGGCCCAGAACGTGCTGTTACTGGAATGGTGGCCCAGTACGTGCTGTTACCGGAAAGGTGGCCCAGTACGTGCTGTTACTGGAATGGTGGCCCAGTACCAGCTGTTACCGGAAAGGTGGCACAGAACGTGCTGTAACTGGAATGGTGGCCTAGTACGTGCTGTTACCGGAAAGGTGGCCCAGTACGTGCTGTTACTGGAATGGTGGCCCAGTACCTGCTGTTACCGGAAAGGTGGCCCAGTACCAGCTGTTACTGGAAAGGTGGCCCAGTACCAGCTGTTACCGGAAAGGTGGCCCAGAACGTGCTGTTACTGGAATGGTGGCCCAGTACGTGCTGTTACCGGAAAGATGGCCCAGTACGTGCTGTTACTGGAATGGTCGCCCAGTACCTGCTGTTACCGGAAAGGTGGCCCAGTACCAGCTGTTACCGGAAAGGTGGCCCAGTACCAGCTGTTACCGGAAAGGTGGCGCAGTACCTGCTGTTACTGGAATGGTGGCCCAGTACCTGCTGTTACCGGAAAGGTGGCACAGTACCTGCTGTTACCGGAAAAGTGGCCCAGAACATGCTGTTACTGGAATGGTGGCCCAGTACGTGCTGTTACCGGAAAGATGGCCCAGTACGTGCTGTTACTGGAATGGTGGCCCAGTACCAGCTGTTACCGGAAAGGTGGCCCAGTACCAGCTGTTACCGGAAAGGTGGCCCAGAACGTGCTGCTACTGGAATGGTGGCCCAGTACGTGCTGTTACCGGAATGGTGGCCCAGTACATGCTGTTACTGGAATGGTGGCCCAGTACCTGCTGTTACCGGAAAGGTGGCCCAGTACGTGCTGTTACCGGAAAGGTGGCCCAGTACCAGCTGTTACCGGAAAGGTGGCCCAGAACGTGCTGTTACTGGAATGGTGGCCCAGTACGTGCTGTTACCGGAAAGGTGGCCCAGTACCTGCTGTTACTGGAATGGTGGCCCAGTACCTGCTGTTACCGGAAAGGTGGCCCAGTACCAGCTGTTACCGGAAAGGTGGCCCAGTACCAGCTGTTACCGGAAAAGTGGCCCAGAACGTGCTGTTACTGGAATGGTGGCCCATTACGTGCTGTTACCGGAATGGTGGCCCAGTACCTGCTGTTACCGGAAAAGTGGCCCAGAACGTGCTGTTACTGGAATGGTGGCCCAGTACGTGCTGTTACCGGAAAGATGGCCCAGTACGTGCTGTTACTGGAATGGTGGCCCAGTACCAGCTGTTACCGGAAAGGTGGCCCAGTACCAGCTGTTACCGGAAAGGTGGCCCAGAACGTGCTGTTACTGGAATGGTGGCCCAGTACGTGCTGTTACCGGAAATGTGGCCCAGTACGTGCTGTTACTGGAATGGTGGCCCAGTACCTGCTGTTACCGGAAAGGTGGCCCAGTACGTGCTGTTACCGGAAAGGTGGCCCAGTACCAGCTGTTACCGGAAAGGTGGCCCAGAACGTGCTGTTACTGGAATGGTGGCCCAGTACGTGCTGTTACCGGAAAGGTGGCCCAGTACCTGCTGTTACTGGAATGGTGGCCCAGTACCTGCTGTTACCGGAAAGGTGGCCCAGTACCTGCTGTTACCGGAAATGTGGCCCAGAACGTGCTGTTACTGGAATGGTGGCCCAGTACGTGCTGTTACCGGAAAGGTGGCCCAGTACGTGCTGTTACTGGAATGGTGGCCCAGTACCAGCTGTTACCGGAAAGGTGGCACAGAACGTGCTGTAACTGGAATGGTGGCCTAGTACGTGCTGTTACCGGAAAGGTGGCCCAGTACGTGCTGTTACTGGAATGGTGGCCCAGTACCTGCTGTTACCGGAAAGGTGGCCCAGTACCAGCTGTTACTGGAAAGGTGGCCCAGTACCAGCTGTTACCGGAAAGGTGGCCCAGAACGTGCTGTTACTGGAATGGTGGCCCAGTACGTGCTGTTACCGGAAAGATGGCCCAGTACGTGCTGTTACTGGAATGGTCGCCCAGTACCTGCTGTTACCGGAAAGGTGGCCCAGTACCAGCTGTTACCGGAAAGGTGGCCCAGTACCAGCTGTTACCGGAAAGGTGGCGCAGTACCTGCTGTTACTGGAATGGTGGCCCAGTACCTGCTGTTACCGGAAAGGTGGCACAGTACCTGCTGTTACCGGAAAAGTGGCCCAGAACATGCTGTTACTGGAATGGTGGCCCAGTACGTGCTGTTACCGGAAAGATGGCCCAGTACGTGCTGTTACTGGAATGGTGGCCCAGTACCAGCTGTTACCGGAAAGGTGGCCCAGTACCAGCTGTTACCGGAAAGGTGGCCCAGAACGTGCTGCTACTGGAATGGTGGCCCAGTACGTGCTGTTACCGGAATGGTGGCCCAGTACATGCTGTTACTGGAATGGTGGCCCAGTACCTGCTGTTACCGGAAAGGTGGCCCAGTACGTGCTGTTACCGGAAAGGTGGCCCAGTACCAGCTGTTACCGGAAAGGTGGCCCAGAACGTGCTGTTACTGGAATGGTGGCCCAGTACGTGCTGTTACCGGAAAGGTGGCCCAGTACCTGCTGTTACTGGAATGGTGGCCCAGTACCTGCTGTTACCGGAAAGGTGGCCCAGTACCAGCTGTTACCGGAAAGGTGGCCCAGTACCAGCTGTTACCGGAAAGGTGGCCCAGAACGTGCTGTTACTGGAATGGTGGCCCAGTACGTGCTGTTACCGGAAAGATGGCCCATTACGTGCTGTTACTGAAATGGTCGCCCAGTACCTGCTGTTACCGGAAAGGTGGCCCAGTACCAGCTGTTACCGGAAAGGTGGCCTAGTACGTGCTGTTACTGTAATGGTGGCCCAGTACCTGCTGTTACCGGAAAGGTGGCGCAGTACCTGCTGTTACCGGAAAGGTGGCCCAGTACCATCTGTTACCGGAAAAGTGGCCCAGTACCTGCTGTTAGTGGAAAGGTGGCGCAGTACCTGCTGTTACCGGAAAGTTGGCCCAGTACCAGCTGTTACCGGAAAGGTGGTCCAGTACCTTCTGTTACCGGAAAGGTGGCGCAGTCCCTGCTGTTGCCGGAAAGGTGGCCCAGTACGTGCTGTTACCGGAAAGGTGGCCCAGTACGTGCTGTTACCGGAAAGGTGGCGCAGTACCTGCTGTTACCGGAAAGGTGGCCCAGTACATGCTGTTACCGGAAAAGTGGCCCAGAACGTGCTGTTACTGGAATGGTGGCCCAGTACCTGCTGTTACCGGAAAAGTGGCCCAGAACGTGATGTTACTGGAATGGTGGCCCAGTACGTGCTGTTACCGGAAAGCTGGCGCAGTACCTGCTGTTACAGGAAAGGTGGCCCAGTACGTGCTGTTACCGGAAAGGTGGCCCAGTACGTGCTGTTACCGGAAAAGTGGCGCAGTTCCTGCTGTTACCGGAAAAGTGGCCCAGAACGTGCTGTTACTGGAATGGTGGCCCAGTACGTGCTGTTACCGGAATGGTGGCCCAGTACCTGCTGTTACCGGAAAAGTGGCCCAGAACGTGCTGTTACTGGAATGGTGGCCCAGTACGTGCTGTTACCGGAAAGATGGCCCAGTACGTGCTGTTACTGGAATGGTGGCCCAGTACCAGCTGTTACCGGAAAGGTGGCCCAGTACCAGCTGTTACCGGAAAGGTGGCCCAGAACGTGCTGTTACTGGAATGGTGGCCCAGTACGTGCTGTTACCGGAAATGTGGCCCAGTACGTGCTGTTACTGGAATGGTGGCCCAGTACCTGCTGTTACCGGAAAGGTGGCCCAGTACGTGCTGTTACCGGAAAGGTGGCCCAGTACCAGCTGTTACCGGAAAGGTGGCCCAGAACGTGCTGTTACTGGAATGGTGGCCCAGTACGTGCTGTTACCGGAAAGGTGGCCCAGTACCTGCTGTTACTGGAATGGTGGCCCAGTACCTGCTGTTACCGGAAAGGTGGCCCAGTACCTGCTGTTACCGGAAATGTGGCGCAGTACCTGCTGTTAGTGGAAAGGTGGCGCAGTACCTGCTGTTACCGGAAAGTTGGCCCAGTACCAGCTGTTACCGGAAAGGTGGCCCAGTACCTTCTGTTACCGGAAAGGTGGCCCAGTACGTGCTGTTACCGGAAAGGTGGCCCAGTACGTGCTGTTACCGGAAAGGTGACCCAGTACCTGCTGTTACCGGAAAGGTGGCCCAGTACCTGCTGTTGCCGGAAAAGTGGCCCAGAACGTGCTGTTACTGGAAAGGTGGCCCAGTACCTGCTGTTACCGGAAAGGTGGCCCAGTACCTGCTGTTACCGGAAAAGTGGCCCAGAACGTGCTGTTACTGGAATGGTGGCCCAGTACCTGCTGTTACCGGAAAAGTGGCCCAGTAGGTGCTGTTACCGGAAAGGTGGCGCAGTACGTGCTGTTACCGGAATGCTGGCGCAGTACCTGCTGTTACAGGAAAGGTGGCCCAGTACGTGCTGTTACCGGAAAGGTCGCCCAGTAGGTGCTGTTAACGGAAATGTGGCCCAGTATGTGCTGTTACCGGAAAAGTGGCCCAGTTCCTGCTGTAACCGGAAAGGTGGCGCAGTACCTGCTGTTACCGGAAAGGTGGCCCAGTACCTGCTGTTACCGGAAAAGTGGCCCAGAACGTGCTGTTACTGGAATGGTGGCCCAGTACCTGCTGTTACCGGAAAAGTGGCCCAGAACGTGCTGTTACTGGAATGGTGGCCCAGTACGTGCTGTTACCGGAAAGATGGCCCAGTACGTGCTGTTACTGGAATGGTGGCCCAGTACCAGCTGTTACCGGAAAGGTGGCCCAGTACCAGCTGTTACCGGAAATGTGGCCCAGAACGTGCTGTTACTGGAATGGTGGCCCAGTACGTGCTGTTACCGGAAAGGTGGCCCAGTACGTGCTGTTACTGGAATGGTGGCCCAGTACCAGCTGTTACCGGAAAGGTGGCACAGAACGTGCTGTAACTGGAATGGTGGCCTAGTACGTGCTGTTACCGGAAAGGTGGCCCAGTACGTGCTGTTACTGGAATGGTGGCCCAGTACCTGCTGTTACCGGAAAGGTGGCCCAGTACCAGCTGTTACTGGAAAGGTGGCCCAGTACCAGCTGTTACCGGAAAGGTGGCCCAGAACGTGCTGTTACTGGAATGGTGGCCCAGTACGTGCTGTTACCGGAAAGATGGCCCAGTACGTGCTGTTACTGGAATGGTCGCCCAGTACCTGCTGTTACCGGAAAGGTGGCCCAGTACCAGCTGTTACCGGAAAGGTGGCCCAGTACCAGCTGTTACCGGAAAGGTGGCGCAGTACCTGCTGTTACTGGAATGGTGGCCCAGTACCTGCTGTTACCGGAAAGGTGGCCCAGTACCATCTGTTACCGGAAAGGTGGCCCAGTACCTGCTGTTACCGGAAAGGTGGCCCAGTACCTGCTGTTACCGGAATGGTGGCGCAGTACCTGCTGTTCCCGGAAAGTTGGCCCAGTACCTGCTGTTCCCGGAAAGGAGGCCCAGTTCCTGCTGTTACCGGAAAGGTGGCCCAGTACATGCTGTTACCGGAAAGGTCGCGCAGTACCGGCTGTTCCCGGAAAGGTGGCCCAGCACCTGTTGTTACCGCAAAGGTGGCGCAGTACCTGCTGTTACCGGAAATGTGGCCCAGTACCTGCTGTTACCGGAAAGGTGGCGCAGTACCTGCTGTTACCGGAAAGGTGGCCCAGTACGTGCTGTTACCGGAAAGGTGGCCCAGTACGTGCTGTTACCGCAAAGGTGGCCCAGTACGTGCTGTTCCCGGAAAGGTGGCCCAGCACCTGCTGTTACCGGAAAGGTGGCCCAGTACCTGCTGTTACCGGAAAGGTGGCGCAGTACCTGCTGTTACCGGAAAGGTGGCCCAGTACGTGCTGTTACCGGAAAGGTGGCCCAGTACGTGCTGTTCCCGGAAAGGAGGCCCAGTTCCTGCTGTTACCGGAAAGGTGGCCCAGTACATGCTGTTACCGGAAAGGTCGCGCAGTACCGGCTGTTCCCGGAAAGGTGGCCCAGCACCTGTTGTTACCGCAAAGGTGGCGCAGTACCTGCTGTTACCGGAAATGTGGCCCAGTACCTGCTGTTACCGGAAAGGTGGCGCAGTACCTGCTGTTACCGGAAAGGTGGCCCAGTACGTGCTGTTACCGGAAAGGTGGCCCAGTACGTGCTGTTACCGCAAAGGTGGCCCAGTACGTGCTGTTCCCGGAAAGGTGGCCCAGCACCTGCTGTTACCGGAAAGGTGGCCCAGTACCTGCTGTTACCGGAAAGGTGGCGCAGTACCTGCTGTTACCGGAAAGGTGGCCCAGTACGTGCTGTTACCGGAAAGGTGGCCCAGTACGTGCTGTTACCGGAAAGGTCGCGAAGTACCGGCTGTTCCCGGAAAGGTGGCCCAGCACCTGCTGTTACCGGAAAGGTGGCCCAGTACCTGCTGTTACCGGAAAGGTGGCCCAGCACCTGCTGTTTCCGGAAAGGTGTCCCAGTACCTGCTGTTACCGGAAAGTTCGTGCAGTACCGGCTGTTCCCGGAAAGGTGGCCCAGAACGTGCTGTTACTGGAAAGGAGGCCCAGTTCCTGCTGTTACCGGAAAGGTGGCCAGCACCTGCTGTTACCGGAAATGTGGCCCAGTACGTGCTGTTACCGCAAAGGTGGCCCAGTACGTGCTGTTCCCGGAAAGGTGTCCCAGTACCTGCTGTTACCGGAATGGTGGCCCAGCACCTGCTGTTACCTGAAAGGTGGCACAGAACCTGCTGTTACCGGAAAGGTGGCCCAGTACCTGCTGTTACCAGAATGGTGGCCCAGTACGTGCTGTTACCGGAAAGGTGGCCCAGTACGTGATGTTACCGGAAAGGTGGCCCAGTACGTGATGTTACCGGAAAGGTGGCCCAGTACGTGATGTTACCGGAAAGGTGGCCCAGTACGTGCTGTTACCGGAAAAGTGGCCCAGTACGTGCTGTTCCCGGAAAGGTGGCCCAGTACGTGATGTTACCGGAAAGGTGGCCCAGTACGTGCTGTTCCCGGAAAGGTGGCCCAGTACGTGCTGTTACCGGAAAGGTTGCCCAGTACGTGCTGTTCCCGGAAAGGTGGCCCAGTACGTGCTGTTACCGGAAAGGTGGCCCAGTACGTGCTGTTCCCGGAAAGGTGGCCCAGTACGTGCTGTTACCGGAAAGGTGGCCCAGTACGTGCTGTTCCCGGAAAGGTGGCCCAGTACATGCTGTTACCGGAAAAGTGGCCCAGAACGTGCTGTTACTGGAATGGTGGCCCAGTACCTGCTGTTACCGGAAAAGTGGCCCAGTACCTGCTGTTACCGGAAAGGTGGCCCAGTACATGCTGTTACCGGAAAAGTGGCCCAGTACGTGATGTTACTGGAATGGTGGCCCAGTACGTGCTGTTACCGGAAAGGTGGCGCAGTACGTGCTGTTCCCGGAAAGGTGGCCCAGTTCCTGCTGTTACCGGAAAGGTGGCGCAGTACCTGCTGTTACCGGAAAGGTGGCCCAGTACATGCTGTTACCGGAAAAGTGGCCCAGTACGTGCTGTTACTGGAATGGTGGCCCAGTACGTGCTGTTACCGGAATGGTGGCCCAGTACCTGCTGTTACCGGAAAAGTGGCCCAGAACGTGCTGTTACTGGAATGGTGGCCCAGTACGTGCTGTTACCGGAAAGATGGCCCAGTACGTGCTGTTCCCGGAAAGGTGGCCCAGTTCCTGCTGTTACCGGAAAGGTGGCCCAGTACATGCTGTTACCGGAAAAGTGGCCCAGTACGTGCTGTTACTGGAATGGTGGCCCAGTACGTGCTGTTACCGGAATGGTGGCCCAGTACCTGCTGTTACCGGAAAGGTGGCCCAGTACATGCTGTTACCGGAAAAGTGGCCCAGTACGTGATGTTACCGGAATGGTGGCCCAGTACGTGCTGTTACCGGAAAGGTGGCGCAGTACGTGCTGTTACCGGAAAGCTGGCGCAGTACCTGCTGTTACCGGAAAAGTGGCGCAGTTCCTGCTGTTACCGGAAAAGTGGCCCAGAACGTGCTGTTACTGGAATGGTGGCCCAGTACGTGCTGTTACCGGAATGGTGGCACAGTACCTGCTGTTACCGGAAAAGTGGCCCAGAACATGCTGTTACTGGAATGGTGGCCCAGTACGTGCTGTTACCGGAAAGATGGCCCAGTACGTGCTGTTACTGGAATGGTGGCCCAGTACCAGCTGTTACCGGAAAGGTGGCCCAGTACCAGCTGTTACCGGAAAGGTGGCCCAGAACGTGCTGCTACTGGAATGGTGGCCCAGTACGTGCTGTTACCGGAAAGGTGGCCCAGTACATGCTGTTACTGGAATGGTGGCCCAGTACCTGCTGTTACCGGAAAGGTGGCCCAGTACGTGCTGTTACCGGAAAGGTGGCCCAGTACCAGCTGTTACCGGAAAGGTGGCCCAGAACGTGCTGTTACTGGAATGGTGGCCCAGTACGTGCTGTTACCGGAAAGGTGGCCCAGTACCTGCTGTTACTGGAATGGTGGCCCAGTACCTGCTGTTACCGGAAAGGTGGCCCAGTACCAGCTGTTACCGGAAAGGTGGCCCAGTACCAGCTGTTACCGGAAAGGTGGCCCAGAACGTGCTGTTACTGGAATGGTGGCCCAGTACGTGCTGTTACCGGAAAGATGGCCCATTACGTGCTGTTACTGAAATGGTCGCCCAGTACCTGCTGTTACCGGAAAGGTGGCCCAGTACCAGCTGTTACCGGAAAGGTGGCCTAGTACGTGCTGTTACTGTAATGGTGGCCCAGTACCTGCTGTTACCGGAAAGGTGGCGCAGTACCTGCTGTTACCGGAAAGGTGGCCCAGTACCATCTGTTACCGGAAAAGTGGCCCAGTACCTGCTGTTAGTGGAAAGGTGGCGCAGTACCTGCTGTTACCGGAAAGTTGGCCCAGTACCAGCTGTTACCGGAAAGGTGGTCCAGTACCTTCTGTTACCGGAAAGGTGGCGCAGTCCCTGCTGTTGCCGGAAAGGTGGCCCAGTACGTGCTGTTACCGGAAAGGTGGCCCAGTACGTGCTGTTACCGGAAAGGTGGCGCAGTACCTGCTGTTACCGGAAAGGTGGCCCAGTACATGCTGTTACCGGAAAAGTGGCCCAGAACGTGCTGTTACTGGAATGGTGGCCCAGTACCTGCTGTTACCGGAAAAGTGGCCCAGAACGTGATGTTACTGGAATGGTGGCCCAGTACGTGCTGTTACCGGAAAGCTGGCGCAGTACCTGCTGTTACAGGAAAGGTGGCCCAGTACGTGCTGTTACCGGAAAGGTGGCCCAGTACGTGCTGTTACCGGAAAAGTGGCGCAGTTCCTGCTGTTACCGGAAAAGTGGCCCAGAACGTGCTGTTACTGGAATGGTGGCCCAGTACGTGCTGTTACCGGAATGGTGGCCCAGTACCTGCTGTTACCGGAAAAGTGGCCCAGAACGTGCTGTTACTGGAATGGTGGCCCAGTACGTGCTGTTACCGGAAAGATGTCCCAGTACGTGCTGTTACTGGAATGGTGGCCCAGTACCAGCTGTTACCGGAAAGGTGGCCCAGTACCAGCTGTTACCGGAAAGGTGGCCCAGAACGTGCTGTTACTGGAATGGTGGCCCAGTACGTGCTGTTACCGGAAATGTGGCCCAGTACGTGCTGTTACTGGAATGGTGGCCCAGTACCTGCTGTTACCGGAAAGGTGGCCCAGTACGTGCTGTTACCGGAAAGGTGGCCCAGTACCAGCTGTTACCGGAAAGGTGGCCCAGAACGTGCTGTTACTGGAATGGTGGCCCAGTACGTGCTGTTACCGGAAAGGTGGCCCAGTACCTGCTGTTACTGGAATGGTGGCCCAGTACCTGCTGTTACCGGAAAGGTGGCCCAGTACCAGCTGTTACCGGAAAGGTGGCCCAGTACCAGCTGTTACCGGAAAGGTGGCCCAGAACGTGCTGTTACTGGAATGGTGGCCCAGTACGTGCTGTTACCAGAAAGATGGCCCAGTACGTGCTGTTACTGAAATGGTCGCCCAGTACCTGCTGTTACCGGAAAGGTGGCCCAGTACCAGCTGTTACCGGAAAGGTGGCCTAGTACGTGCTGTTACTGGAATGGTGGCCCAGTACCTGCTGTTACCGGAAAGGTGGCGCAGTACCTGCTGTTACCGGAAAGGTGGCCCAGTACATGCTGTTACCGGAAAAGTGGCCCAGAACGTGCTGTTACTGGAATGGTGGCCCAGTACCTGCTGTTACCGGAAAAGTCGCCCAGAACGTGATGTTACTGGAATGGTGGCCCAGTACGTGCTGTTACCGGAAAGCTGGCGCAGTACCTGCTGTTACAGGAAAGGTGGCCCAGTACGTGCTGTTACCGGAAAGGTGGCCCAGTACGTGCTGTTACCGGAAAGGTGGCCCAGTACGTGCTGTTACCGGAAAAGTGGCGCAGTTCCTGCTGTTACCGGAAAAGTGGCCCAGAACGTGCTGTTACTGGAATGGTGGCCCAGTACGTGCTGTTACCGGAATGGTGGCCCAGTACCTGCTGTTACCGGAAAAGTGGCCCAGAACCTGCTGTTACTGGAATGGTGGCCCAGTACGTGCTGTTACCGGAAAGATGGCCCAGTACGTGCTGTTACTGGAATGGTGGCCCAGTACCAGCTGTTACCGGAAAGGTGGCCCAGTACCAGCTGTTACCGGAAAGGTGGCCCAGAACGTGCTGTTACTGGAATGGTGGCCCAGTACGTGCTGTTACCGGAAAGGTGTCCCAGTACGTGCTGTTACTGGAATGGTGGCCCAGTACCTGCTGTTACCGGAAAGGTGGCCCAGTACGTGCTGTTAC
The DNA here is from genome assembly GCF_048418815.1 of Hemitrygon akajei. Lineage (NCBI taxonomy): Eukaryota > Metazoa > Chordata > Chondrichthyes > Myliobatiformes > Dasyatidae > Hemitrygon > Hemitrygon akajei. The sequence continues at coordinate 113,044,199 of NC_133127.1, forward strand.
CGGAAAGGTGGCCCAGTACCAGCTGTTACCGGAAAGGTGGCCCAGAACGTGCTGTTACTGGAATGGTGGCCCAGTACGTGCTGTTACCAGAAAGGTGGCCCAGTACCTGCTGTTACTGGAATGGTGGCCCAGTACCTGCTGTTACCGGAAAGGTGGCCCAGTACCAGCTGTTACCGGAAAGGTGGCCCAGTACCAGCTGTTACCGGAAAGGTGGCCCAGAACGTGCTGTTACTGGAATGGTGGCCCAGTACGTGCTGTTACCGGAAAGATGGCCCAGTACGTGCTGTTACTGAAATGGTCGCCCAGTACCTGCTGTTACCGGAAAGGTGGCCCAGTACCAGCTGTTACCGGAAAGGTGGCCTAGTACGTGCTGTTACTGGAATGGTGGCCCAGTACCTGCTGTTACCGGAAAGGTAGCGCAGTACCTGCTGTTACCGGAAAGGTGGCCCAGTACCAGCTGTTACCGGAAAAGTGGCCCAGTACCTGCTGTTACCGGAAATGTGGCGCAGTACCTGCTGTTAGTGGAAAGGTGGCGCAGTACCTGCTGTTACCGGAAAGTTGGCCCAGTACCAGCTGTTACCGGAAAGGTGGTCCAGTACCTTCTGTTACCGGAAAGGTGGCGCAGTCCCTGCTGTTGCCGGAAAGGTGGCCCAGTACGTGCTGTTACCGGAAAGGTGGCCCAGTACGTGCTGTTACCGGAAAGGTGACCCAGTACCTGCTGTTACCGGAAAGGTGGCCCAGTACCTGCTGTTACCGGAAAAGTGGCCCAGAACGTGCTGTTACTGGAATGGTGGCCCAGTACCTGCTGTTACCGGAAAAGTGGCCCAGTAGGTGCTGTTACCTGAAAGATGGCCCAGTACGTGCTGTTACTGGAATGGTGGCCCAGTACCAGCTGTTACCGGAAAGGTGGCCCAGTACCAGCTGTTACCGGAAAGGTGGCCCAGTACGTGCTGTTACTGGAATGGTGGCCCAGTACCTGCTGTTACCGGAAAGGTGGCCCAGTACGTGCTGTTACCGGAAAGGTGGCCCAGTACCAGCTGTTACTGGAAAGGTGGCCCAGAACGTGCTGTTACTGGAATGGTGGCCCAGTACGTGCTGTTACCGGAAAGGTGGCCCAGTACCTGCTGTTACCGGAAAGGTGGCCCAGTACCAGCTGATACCGGAAAGGTGGCCCAGTACCAGCTGTTACCGGAAAGGTGGCCCAGTACCAGCTGTTACCGGAAAGGTGGCCCAGAACGTGCTGTTACTGGAATGGTGGCCCAGTACGTGCTGTTACCGGAAAGATGGCCCAGTACCTGCTGTTACCGGAAAAGTGGCCCAGAACGTGCTGTTACTGGAATGGTGGCCCAGTACGTGCTGTTACCGGAATGGTGGCCCAGAACCTGCTGTTACCGGAAAAGTGGCCCAGAACGTGCTGTTACTGGAATGGTGGCCCAGTACGTGCTGTTACCGGAAAGATGGCCCAGTACGTGCTGTTACTGGAATGGTGGCCCAGTACCAGCTGTTACCTGAAAGGTGGCCCAGTACCAGCTGTTACCGGAAAGGTGGCCCAGAACGTGCTGTTACTGGAATGGTGGCGCAGTACGTGCTGTTACCGGAAAGATGGCCCAGTACGTGCTGTTACTGGAATGGTGGCCCAGTACCAGCTGTTACCTGAAAGGTGGCCCAGTACCAGCTGTTACCGGAAAGGTGGCCCAGAACGTGCTGTTACTGGAATGGTGGCGCAGTACGTGCTGTTACCGGAAAGGTGGCCCAGTACCTGCTGTTACTGGAATGGTGGCCCAGTACCTGCTGTTACCGGAAAGGTGGCCCAGTACCTGCTTTTACCGGAAATGTGGCCCAGAACGTGCTGTTACTGGAATGGTGGCCCAGTACCTGCTGTTACCGGAAAAGTGGCCCAGTACCTGCTGTTACCGGAAAGGTGGCCCAGTACATGCTGTTACCGGAAAAGTGGCCCAGTACGTGATGTTACTGGAATGGTGGCCCAGTACGTGCTGTTACCGGAAAGGTGGCGCAGTACGTGCTGTTCCCGGAAAGGTGGCCCAGTTCCTGCTGTTACCGGAAAGGTGGCGCAGTACCTGCTGTTACCGGAAAGGTGGCCCAGTACATGCTGTTACCGGAAAAGTGGCCCAGTACGTGCTGTTACTGGAATGGTGGCCCAGTACGTGCTGTTACCGGAATGGTGGCCCAGAACCTGCTGTTACCGGAAAAGTGGCCCAGAACGTGCTGTTACTGGAATGGTGGCCCAGTACGTGCTGTTACCGGAAAGATGGCCCAGTACGTGCTGTTCCCGGAAAGGTGGCCCAGTTCCTGCTGTTACCGGAAAGGTGGCCCAGTACATGCTGTTACCGGAAAAGTGGCCCAGTACGTGCTGTTACTGGAATGGTGGCCCAGTACGTGCTGTTACCGGAATGGTGGCCCAGTACCTGCTGTTACCGGAAAGGTGGCCCAGTACATGCTGTTACCGGAAAAGTGGCCCAGTACGTGATGTTACTGGAATGGTGGCCCAGTACGTGCTGTTACCGGAAAGGTGGCGCAGTACGTGCTGTTACCGGAAAGCTGGCGCAGTACCTGCTGTTACCGGAAAAGTGGCGCAGTTCCTGCTGTTACCGGAAAAGTGGCCCAGAACGTGCTGTTACTGGAATGGTGGCCCAGTACGTGCTGTTACCGGAATGGTGGCACAGTACCTGCTGTTACCGGAAAAGTGGCCCAGAACATGCTGTTACTGGAATGGTGGCCCAGTACGTGCTGTTACCGGAAAGATGGCCCAGTACGTGCTGTTACTGGAATGGTGGCCCAGTACCAGCTGTTACCGGAAAGGTGGCCCAGTACCAGCTGTTACCGGAAAGGTGGCCCAGAACGTGCTGCTACTGGAATGGTGGCCCAGTACGTGCTGTTACCGGAAAGGTGGCCCAGTACATGCTGTTACTGGAATGGTGGCCCAGTACCTGCTGTTACCGGAAAGGTGGCCCAGTACGTGCTGTTACCGGAAAGGTGGCCCAGTACCAGCTGTTACCGGAAAGGTGGCCCAGAACGTGCTGTTACTGGAATGGTGGCCCAGTACGTGCTGTTACCAGAAAGGTGGCCCAGTACCTGCTGTTACTGGAATGGTGGCCCAGTACCTGCTGTTACCGGAAAGGTGGCCCAGTACCAGCTGTTACCGGAAAGGTGGCCCAGTACCAGCTGTTACCGGAAAGGTGGCCCAGAACGTGCTGTTACTGGAATGGTGGCCCAGTAAGTGCTGTTACCGGAAAGATGGCCCATTACGTGCTGTTACTGAAATGGTCGCCCAGTACCTGCTGTTACCGGAAAGGTGGCCCAGTACCAGCTGTTACCGGAAAGGTGGCCTAGTACGTGCTGTTACTGTAATGGTGGCCCAGTACCTGCTGTTACCGGAAAGGTGGCGCAGTACCTGCTGTTACCGGAAAGGTGGCCCAGTACCATCTGTTACCGGAAAAGTGGTCCAGTACCTTCTGTTACCGGAAAGGTGGCGCAGTCCCTGCTGTTGCCGGAAAGGTGGCCCAGTACGTGCTGTTACCGGAAAGGTGGCCCAGTACGTGCTGTTACCGGAAAGGTGGCGCAGTACCTGCTGTTACCGGAAAGGTGGCCCAGTACGTGCTGTTACTGTAATGGTGGCCCAGTACCTGCTGTTAGTGGAAAGGTGGCGCAGTACCTGCTGTTACCGGAAAGTTGGCCCAGTACCAGCTGTTACCGGAAAGGTGGTCCAGTACCTTCTGTTACCGGAAAGGTGGCGCAGTCCCTGCTGTTGCCGGAAAGGTGGCCCAGTACGTGCTGTTACCGGAAAGGTGGCCCAGTACGTGCTGTTACCGGAAAGGTGGCGCAGTACCTGCTGTTACCGGAAAGGTGGCCCAGTACATGCTGTTACCGGAAAAGTGGCCCAGAACGTGCTGTTACTGGAATGGTGGCCCAGTACCTGCTGTTACCGGAAAAGTGGCCCAGAACGTGATGTTACTGGAATGGTGGCCCAGTACGTGCTGTTACCGGAAAGCTGGCGCAGTACCTGCTGTTACAGGAAAGGTGGCCCAGTACGTGCTGTTACCGGAAAGGTGGCCCAGTACGTGCTGTTACCGGAAAAGTGGCGCAGTTCCTGCTGTTACCGGAAAAGTGGCCCAGAACGTGCTGTTACTGGAATGGTGGCCCAGTACGTGCTGTTACCGGAATGGTGGCCCAGTACCTGCTGTTACCGGAAAAGTGGCCCAGAACGTGCTGTTACTGGAATGGTGGCCCAGTACGTGCTGTTACCGGAAAGATGGCCCAGTACGTGCTGTTACTGGAATGGTGGCCCAGTACCAGCTGTTACCGGAAAGGTGGCCCAGTACCAGCTGTTACCGGAAAGGTGGCCCAGAACGTGCTGTTACTGGAATGGTGGCCCAGTACGTGCTGTTACCGGAAATGTGGCCCAGTACGTGCTGTTACTGGAATGGTGGCCCAGTACCTGCTGTTACCGGAAAGGTGGCCCAGTACGTGCTGTTACCGGAAAGGTGGCCCAGTACCAGCTGTTACCGGAAAGGTGGCACAGAACGTGCTGTTACTGGAATGGTGGCCCAGTACGTGCTGTTACCGGAAAGGTGGCCCAGTACCTGCTGTTACTGGAATGGTGGCCCAGTACCTGCTGTTACCGGAAAGGTGGCCCAGTACCAGCTGTTACCGGAAAGGTGGCCCAGTACCAGCTGTTACCGGAAAGGTGGCCCAGAACGTGCTGTTACTGGAATGGTGGCCCAGTACGTGCTGTTACCAGAAAGATGGCCCAGTACGTGCTGTTACTGAAATGGTCGCCCAGTACCTGCTGTTACCGGAAAGGTGGCCCAGTACCAGCTGTTACCGGAAAGGTGGCCTAGTACGTGCTGTTACTGGAATGGTGGCCCAGTACCTGCTGTTACCGGAAAGGTGGCGCAGTACCTGCTGTTACCGGAAAGGTGGCCCAGTACATGCTGTTACCGGAAAAGTGGCCCAGAACGTGCTGTTACTGGAATGGTGGCCCAGTACCTGCTGTTACCGGAAAAGTCGCCCAGAACGTGATGTTACTGGAATGGTGGCCCAGTACGTGCTGTTACCGGAAAGCTGGCGCAGTACCTGCTGTTACAGGAAAGGTGGCCCAGTACGTGCTGTTACCGGAAAGGTGGCCCAGTACGTGCTGTTACCGGAAAGGTGGCCCAGTACGTGCTGTTACCGGAAAAGTGGCGCAGTTCCTGCTGTTACCGGAAAAGTGGCCCAGAACGTGCTGTTACTGGAATGGTGGCCCAGTACGTGCTGTTACCGGAATGGTGGCCCAGTACCTGCTGTTACCGGAAAAGTGGCCCAGAACGTGCTGTTACTGGAATGGTGGCCCAGTACGTGCTGTTACCGGAAAGATGGCCCAGTACGTGCTGTTACTGGAATGGTGGCCCAGTACCAGCTGTTACCGGAAAGGTGGCCCAGTACCAGCTGTTACCGGAAAGGTGGCCCAGAACGTGCTGTTACTGGAATGGTGGCCCAGTACGTGCTGTTACCGGAAAGGTGTCCCAGTACGTGCTGTTACTGGAATGGTGGCCCAGTACCTGCTGTTACCGGAAAGGTGGCCCAGTACGTGCTGTTACCGGAAAGGTGGCCCAGTACCAGCTGTTACCGGAAAGGTGGCCCAGAACGTGCTGTTACTGGAATGGTGGCCCAGTACGTGCTGTTACCGGAAAGGTGGCCCAGTACCTGCTGTTACTGGAATGGTGGCCCAGTACCTGCTGTTACCGGAAAGGTGGCCCAGTACCAGCTGTTACCGGAAAGGTGGCCCAGTACCAGCTGTTACCGGAAAGGTGGCCCAGAACGTGCTGTTACTGGAATGGTGGCCCAGTACGTGCTGTTACCGGAAAGATGGCCCAGTACGTGCTGTTACTGAAATGGTCGCCCAGTACCTGCTGTTACCGGAAAGGTGGCCCAGTACCAGCTGTTACCGGAAAGGTGGCCTAGTATGTGCTGTTACTGGAATGGTGGCCCAGTACCTGCTGTTACCGGAAAGGTAGCGCAGTACCTGCTGTTACCGGAAAGGTGGCCCAGTACCAGCTGTTACCGGAAAAGTGGCCCAGTACCTGCTGTTACCGGAAATGTGGCACAGTACCTGCTGTTAGTGGAAAGGTGGCGCAGTACCTGCTGTTACCGGAAAGTTGGCCCAGTACCAGCTGTTACCGGAAAGGTGGTCCAGTACCTTCTGTTACCGGAAAGGTGGCGCAGTCCCTGCTGTTGCCGGAAAGGTGGCCCAGTACGTGCTGTTACCGGAAAGCTGGCCCAGTACGTGCTGTTACCGGAAAGGTGACCCAGTACCTGCTGTTACCGGAAAGGTGGCCCAGTACCTGCTGTTACCGGAAAAGTGGCCCAGAACGTGCTGTTACTGGAATGGTGGCCCAGTACCTGCTGTTACCGGAAAAGTGGCCCAGTAGGTGCTGTTACCGGAAAGATGGCCCAGTACGTGCTGTTACTGGAATGGTGGCCCAGTACCAGCTGTTACCGGAAAGGTGGCCCAGTACCAGCTGTTACCGGAAAGGTGGCCCAGTACGTGCTGTTACTGGAATGGTGGCCCAGTACCTGCTGTTACCGGAAAGGTGGCCCAGTACGTGCTGTTACCGGAAAGGTGGCCCAGTACCAGCTGTTACTGGAAAGGTGGCCCAGAACGTGCTGTTACTGGAATGGTGGCCCAGTACGTGCTGTTACCGGAAAGGTGGCCCAGTACCTGCTGTTACCGGAAAGGTGGCCCAGTACCAGCTGATAACGGAAAGGTGGCCCAGTACCAGCTGTTACCGGAAAGGTGGCCCAGTACCAGCTGTTACCGGAAAGGTGGCCCAGAACGTGCTGTTACTGGAATGGTGGCCCAGTACGTGCTGTTACCGGAAAGATGGCCCAGTACCTGCTGTTACCGGAAAAGTGGCCCAGAACGTGCTGTTACTGGAATGGTGGCCCAGTACGTGCTGTTACCGAAATGGTGGCCCAGTACCTGCTGTTACCGGAAAAGTGGCCCAGAACGTGCTGTTACTGGAATGGTGGCCCAGTACGTGCTGTTACCGGAAAGATGGCCCAGTACGTGCTGTTACTGGAATGGTGGCCCAGTACCAGCTGTTACCTGAAAGGTGGCCCAGTACCAGCTGTTACCGGAAAGGTGGCCCAGAACGTGCTGTTACTGGAATGGTGGCGCAGTACGTGCTGTTACCGGAAAGGTGGCCCAGTACCTGCTGTTACTGGAATGGTGGCCCAGTACCTGCTGTTACCGGAAAGGTGGCCCAGTACCTGCTGTTACTGGAATGGTGGCCCAGTACCTGCTGTTACCGGAAAGGTGGCCCAGTACCTGCTTTTACCGGAAATGTGGCCCAGAACGTGCTGTTACTGGAATGGTGGCCCAGTACGTGCTGTTAGTGGAAAGGTGGCGCAGTACCTGCTGTTACCGGAAAGTTGGCCCAGTACCAGCTGTTACCGGAAAGGTGGCCCAGTACCTTCTGTTACCGGAAAGGTGGCCCAGTACGTGCTGTTACCGGAAAGGTGGCCCAGTACGTGCTGTTACCGGAAAGGTGACCCAGTACCTGCTGTTACCGGAAAGGTGGCCCAGTACCTGCTGTTACCGGAAAAGTGGCCCAGAACGTGCTGTTACTGGAAAGGTGGCCCAGTACCTGCTGTTACCGGAAAGGTGGCCCAGTACCTGCTGTTACCGGAAAAGTGGCCCAGAACGTGCTGTTACTGGAATGGTGGCCCAGTACCTGCTGTTACCGGAAAATTGGCCCAGAACGTGCTGTTACTGGAATGGTGGCCCAGTACGTGCTGTTACCGGAATGGTGGCCCAGTACCTGCTGTTACCGGAAAAGTGGCCCAGAACGTGCTGTTACTGGAAAGGTGGCCCAGAACGTGCTGTTACTGGAATGGTGGCCCAGTACCTGCTGTTACCGGAAAGGTGGCCCAGTACCAGCTGTTACCGGAAAGGTGGCCCAGAACGTGCTGTTACTGGAATGGTGGCCCAGTACGTGCTGGTACTGGAAAGATGGCCCAGTACGTGCTGTTACTGGAATGGTGGACCAGTACCAGCTGTTACCGGAAAGGTGGCCCAGTACCAGCTGTTACCGGAAAGGTGGCCCAGAACGTGCTGTTACTGGAATGGTGGCCCAGTACGTGCTGTTACCGGAAAGGTGGCCCAGTACGTGCTGTTACTGGAATGGTGGCCCAGTACCTGCTGTTACCGGAAAGGTGGCCCAGTACGTGCTGTTACCGGAAAGGTGGCCCAGTACCAGCTGTTACCGGAAAGGTGGCACAGAACGTGCTGTAACTGGAATGGTGGCCTAGTACGTGCTGTTACCGGAAATGTGGCCCAGTACGTGCTGTTGCTGGAATGGTGGCCCAGTACCTGCTGTTACCGGAAAGGTGGCCCAGTACCAGCTGTTACCGGAAAGGTGGCCCAGTACCAGCTGTTACCGGATAGGTGGCCCAGAACGTGCTGTTACTGGAATGGTGGCCCAGTACGTGCTGTTACCGGAAAGATGGCCCAGAAAGTGCTGTTACAGGAAAGGTGGCCCAGTACGTGCTGTTACCGGAAAGGTGGCGCAGTACGTGCTGTTACCGGAAAGCTGGCGCAGTACCTGCTGTTACAGGAAAGGTGGCCCAGTACGTGCTGTTACCGGAAAGGTCGCCCAGTACGTGCTGTTACCGGAAAGGTGGCCAAGTACCAGCTGTTACCGGAAAGGTGGCCAAGTACCAGCTGTTACCGGAAAGGTGGCCCAGTACCAGCTGTTACCGGAAAGGTGGCCCAGAACGTGCTGTTACTGGAATGGTGGCCCAGTACGTGCTGTTACCGGAAAGATGGCCCAGTACGTGCTGTTACTGGAATGGTCGCCCAGTACCTGCTGTTACCGGAAAGGTGGGCCAGTACGTGCTGTTACTGGAATGGTGGCTCAGTACCTGCTGTTACCGGAAAGGTGGCCCAGAACGTGCTGTTACTGGAATGGTGGCCCAGTACGTGCTGTTACCGGAAAGGTGGCCCAGTACGTGCTGTTACTGGAATGGTGGCCCAGTACCAGCTGTTACCGGAAAGGTGGCGCAGTACCTGCTGTTACCGGAAAGGTGGCCCAGTACCATCTGTTACCGGAAAGGTGGCCCAGTACCTGCTGTTACCGGAAATGTGGCGCAGTACCTGCTGTTACCGGAAAGGTGGCCCAGTACCTGCTGTTACCGGAAAGGTGGCGCAGTACCAGCTGTTACCGGAAAGGTGGCCCAGTACCAGCTGTTACCGGAAAGGTGGCCCAGTACCTGCTGTTACCGGAAAAGTGGCCCAGAAAGTGCTGTTACTGGAATGGTGGCCCAGTACCTGCTGTTATCGGAATGGTGGCCCAGTACCTGCTGTTACCGGAAAAGTGGCCCAGAACATGCTGTTACTGGAATGGTGGCCCAGTACGTGCTGTTACCGGAAAGATGGCCCAGTACGTGCTGTTACTGGAATGGTGGCCCAGTTCCTGCTGTTACCGTTAAGATGGCCCAGTACCAGCTGTTACTGGAAAGGTGGCCCAGTACCAGCTGTTACCGGAAAGGGGGCCCAGTACCAGCTGTTACCGGAAAGGTGGCCCAGTACGTGCTGTTACCGGAAAAGTGGCCCAGTACCAGCTGTTACCGGAAAGGTGGCCCAGTACCAGCTGTTACCGGAAAGGTGGCCCAGTTCCTGCTGTTACCGGAAAGGTGGCGCAGTACCTGCTGTTACCGGAAAAGTGACCCAGAACGTGCTGTTACTGGAATGGTGGCCCAGTACGTGCTGTTACCGGAATGGTGGCCCAGTACCTGCTGTTACCGGAAAAGTGGCCCAGAACGTGCTGTTACTGGAATGGTGGCCCAGTACGTGCTGTTACCGGAAAGATGGCCCAGTACGTGCTGTTACTGGAATGGTGGCCCAGTACCAGCTGTTACCGGAAAGGTGGCCCAGTACCAGCTGTTACCGGAAAGGTGGCCCAGAACGTGCTGTTACTGGAATGGTGGCCCAGTACCTGCTGTTACCGGAAAAGTGGCCCAGTAGGTGCTGTTACCGGAAAGATGGCCCAGTACGTGCTGTTACTGGAATGGTGGCCCAGTACGTGCTGTTACCGGAAAGATGGCCCAGTACGTGCTGTTACTGGAATGGTCGCCCAGTACCTGCTGTTACCGGAAAGGTGGGCCAGTACGTGCTGTTACTGGAATGGTGGCTCAGTACCTGCTGTTACCGGAAAGGTGGCCCAGAACGTGCTGTTACTGGAATGGTGGCCCAGTACGTGCTGTTACCGGAAAGATGGCCCAGTACGTGCTGTTACTGGAATGGTCGCCCAGTACCAGCTGTTACCGGAAAGGTGGCCCAGTACGTGCTGTTACTGGAATGGTGGCCCAGTACCAGCTGTTACCGGAAAAGTGGCGCAGTACCTGCTGTTACCGGAAAGGTGGCCCATTACCATCTGTTACCGGAAAGGTGGCCCAGTACGTGCTGTTACCGGAAATGTGGCGCAGTACCTGCTGTTACCGGAAAGGTGGCCCAGTACCTGCTGTTACCGGAAAGGTGGCGCAGTACCAGCTGTTACCGGAAAGGTGGCCCAGTACCAGCTGTTACCGGAAAGGTGGCCCAGTACCTGCTGTTACCGGAAAAGTGGCCCAGAAAGTGCTGTTACTGGAATGGTGGCCCAGTACCAGCGGTTACCGGATAGGTGGCCCAGAACGTGCTGTTACTGGAATGGTGGCCCAGTACGTGCTGTTACCGGAAAGATGGCCCAGAAAGTGCTGTTACAGGAAAGGTGGCCCAGTACGTGCTGTTACCGGAAAGGTCGCCCAGTACGTGCTGTTACCGGAAAGGTGGCCAAGTACCAGCTGTTACCGGAAAGGTGGCCAAGTACCAGCTGTTACCGGAAAGGTGGCCCAGTACCAGCTGTTACCGGAAAGGTGGCCCAGAACGTGCTGTTACTGGAATGGTGGCCCAGTACGTGCTGTTACCGGAAAGATGGCCCAGTACGTGCTGTTACTGGAATGATCGCCCAGTAGCTGCTGTTACCGGAAAGGTGGGCCAGTACGTGCTGTTACTGGAATGGTGGCTCAGTACCTGCTGTTACCGGAAAGGTGGCCCAGAACGTGCTGTTACTGGAATGGTGGCCCAGTACGTGCTGTTACCGGAAAGGTGGCCCAGTACGTGCTGTTACTGGAATGGTGGCCCAGTACCAGCTGTTACCGGAAAGGTGGCGCAGTACCTGCTGTTACCGGAAAGGTGGCCCAGTACCATCTGTTACCGGAAAGGTGGCCCAGTACCTGCTGTTACCGGAAATGTGGCGCAGTACCTGCTGTTACCGGAAAGGTGGCCCAGTACCTGCTGTTACCGGAAAGGTGGCGCAGTACCAGCTGTTACCGGAAAGGTGGCCCAGTACCAGCTGTTACCGGAAAGGTGGCCCAGTACCTGCTGTTACCGGAAAAGTGGCCCAGAAAGTGCTGTTACTGGAATGGTGGCCCAGTACCTGCTGTTATCGGAATGGTGGCCCAGTACCTGCTGTTACCGGAAAAGTGGCCCAGAACATGCTGTTACTGGAATGGTGGCCCAGTACGTGCTGTTACCGGAAAGATGGCCCAGTACGTGCTGTTACTGGAATGGTGGCCCAGTACCTGCTGTTACCGTTAAGATGGCCCAGTACCAGCTGTTACTGGAAAGGTGGCCCAGTACCAGCTGTTACCGGAAAGGGGGCCCAGTACCAGCTGTTACCGGAAAGGTGGCCCAGTACGTGCTGTTACCGGAAAAGTGGCCCAGTACCAGCTGTTACCGGAAAGGTGGCCCAGTACCAGCTGTTACCGGAAAGGTGGCCCAGTTCCTGCTGTTACCGGAAAGGTGGCGCAGTACCTGCTGTTACCGGAAAAGTGACCCAGAACGTGCTGTTACTGGAATGGTGGCCCAGTACGTGCTGTTACCGGAATGGTGGCCCAGTACCTGCTGTTACCGGAAAAGTGGCCCAGAACGTGCTGTTACTGGAATGGTGGCCCAGTACGTGCTGTTACCGGAAAGATGGCCCAGTACGTGCTGTTACTGGAATGGTGGCCCAGTACCAGCTGTTACCGGAAAGGTGGCCCAGTACCAGCTGTTACCGGAAAGGTGGCCCAGAACGTGCTGTTACTGGAATGGTGGCCCAGTACCTGCTGTTACCGGAAAAGTGGCCCAGTAGGTGCTGTTACCGGAAAGATGGCCCAGTACGTGCTGTTACTGGAATGGTGGCCCAGTACGTGCTGTTACCGGAAAGATGGCCCAGTACGTGCTGTTACTGGAATGGTCGCCCAGTACCTGCTGTTACCGGAAAGGTGGGCCAGTACGTGCTGTTACTGGAATGGTGGCTCAGTACCTGCTGTTACCGGAAAGGTGGCCCAGAACGTGCTGTTACTGGAATGGTGGCCCAGTACGTGCTGTTACCGGAAAGATGGCCCAGTACGTGCTGTTACTGGAATGGTCGCCCAGTACCAGCTGTTACCGGAAAGGTGGCCCAGTACGTGCTGTTACTGGAATGGTGGCCCAGTACCAGCTGTTACCGGAAAAGTGGCGCAGTACCTGCTGTTACCGGAAAGGTGGCCCAGTACAATCTGTTACCGGAAAGGTGGCCCAGTACCTGCTGTTACCGGAAATGTGGCGCAGTACCTGCTGTTACCGGAAAGGTGGCCCAGTACCTGCTGTTACCGGAAAGGTGGCGCAGTACCAGCTGTTACCGGAAAGGTGGCCCAGTACCAGCTGTTACCGGAAAGGTGGCCCAGTACCTGCTGTTACCGGAAAAGTGGCCCAGAAAGTGCTGTTACTGGAATGGTGGCCCAGTACCAGCGGTTACCGGATAGGTGGCCCAGAACGTGCTGTTACTGGAATGGTGGCCCAGTACGTGCTGTTACCGGAAAGATGGCCCAGAAAGTGCTGTTACAGGAAAGGTGGCCCAGTACGTGCTGTTACCGGAAAGGTGGCGCAGTACGTGCTGTTACCGGAAAGCTGGCGCAGTACCTGCTGTTACAGGAAAGGTGGCCCAGTACGTGCTGTTACCGGAAAGGTCGCCCAGTACGTGCTGTTACCGGAAAGGTGGCCAAGTACCAGCTGTTACCGGAAAGGTGGCCAAGTACCAGCTGTTACCGGAAAGGTGGCCCAGTACCAGCTGTTACCGGAAAGGTGGCCCAGAACGTGCTGTTACTGGAATGGTGGCCCAGTACGTGCTGTTACCGGAAAGATGGCCCAGTACGTGCTGTTACTGGAATGGTCGCCCAGTACCTGCTGTTACCGGAAAGGTGGGCCAGTACGTGCTGTTACTGGAATGGTGGCTCAGTACCTGCTGTTACCGGAAAGGTGGCCCAGAACGTGCTGTTACTGGAATGGTGGCCCAGTACGTGCTGTTACCGGAAAGATGGCCCAGTACGTGCTGTTACTGGAATGGTCGCCCAGTACCAGCTGTTACCGGAAAGGTGGCCCAGTACGTGCTGTTACTGGAATGGTGGCCCAGTACCAGCTGTTACCGGAAAGGTGGCGCAGTACCTGCTGTTACCGGAAAGGTGGCCCAGTACCATCTGTTACCGGAAAGGTGGCCCAGTACCTGCTGTTACCGGAAATGTGGCGCAGTACCTGCTGTTACCGGAAAGGTGGCCCAGTACCTGCTGTTACCGGAAAGGTGGCGCAGTACCAGCTGTTACCGGAAAGGTGGCCCAGTACCAGCTGTTACCGGAAAGGTGGCCCAGTACCTGCTGTTACCGGAAAAGTGGCCCAGAAAGTGCTGTTACTGGAATGGTGGCCCAGTACCTGCTGTTATCGGAATGGTGGCCCAGTACCTGCTGTTACCGGAAAAGTGGCCCAGAACATGCTGTTACTGGAATGGTGGCCCAGTACGTGCTGTTACCGGAAAGATGGCCCAGTACGTGCTGTTACTGGAATGGTGGCCCAGTACCTGCTGTTACCGTTAAG